>NW_016826897.1:0-1979 GCF_001698545.2 Rhinopithecus bieti | reverse complement strand
TAAAATATTATAAACAAATCCATCCAATCTCAATCAGCTTTGACCACAGAAAAGATTTTCATGAACATTTTATAATCTCTCACAATTTTCCAATTCTCTTTCTTTCCCCAATTTTTTATATCCATTCAGTTTTCCTGTCATTCCTTTTATCCTTTCAACTTAAAGGAGCCTTCAAATAACCTCTAAACTAGAAAAAAAATACTTTTTCCTTTAACAAAAACCACATTCTCAAGTTGTATGTGTGTGTGTGTGTGTGTGTGTAGAGATGGGGTCTCCCTATGTTGCCCAGGCTAGTCATGAACTCCTGAGCTCAAGCAGTCCTCCTGTCTCAGCCTCCCAAAGTGCTGGGATTACAGGCATGAGCCACAGCATCTGGCTTCATGTTTTTCTTATAACCTTCCTCACCCCAAACACATCCTACATTCTTTGTACATTCTTTTTATAGAATCATTTCTCTTATGTCTAGTAGATTTAATTTCGTATATTATCTACAGTTTTAACTCTAGTAACCCCAATTTCGAATGAGAAAGTTAGGAAGTAAAGCAATTTTAATTGTTATGTATCAAATGCAAATCCCAGGACAAATGACGGAGCTGCAAAGACAGTTAATGGAGGATCTATCCCCTTCCAGCATGGCCAGGAGGCAAAGCTGGGCCAGGGAGGATGTATTGGGCTTGACTCTGCCCTGCAGCTAGTGGTCTACGTGCTGTGGAAGCCTTACCATAACCACCTGTCGAGACTCTGGAATCTAAAGGCTGGAAACCAAAGACATATGCTTAAAGACAAATCAAACAATTATCAAAAATATCACAGAAACAAGTTTTTTGACCTTAAAACATTTAGCAGAAACAACATACATTTGTTTGACCAGTAGATTAAGACAAAAAAAGTCTAAAGTTCTGAAGACATTTCTATTTTATTTTATGGACAATGTAAAAATTTGCTTTTTATATCAAAGATTACTAAGTCATATGAATTTTAAAAACTTGGGAGTATTTAATTTGTGAGTACTCATTTATTTATAAGTCAACTCAGTACCATGTAGACAATATACAAACACAGACATATACACATTTATACATAAAAAACAAACAGACATAAATAAAGATTTTATAACTTTTTTGCTAGGCTGTTTTATAAAGAAATACTTGAGACTGGGTAATTTATAAAGAAAAGAGATTTCATTGGCTCATGATTCTGCAGGCTGTATAGGAAACATAGTGCTGGCATGTGCTCAGCCTCTCATGAGGCCTCAGGAAGCTTTTACTCCTGGCAGAGAGCAAATGGGAGCAGGCATTTCACATGCCAAAGCAGGAGCCAGAGAGAGTAGGGGAGGTGCCACACACTTTAACCAACTAGATTACAGGAAAACTCAGTCACTCTCCTGAGGACAGCATCAAGCCATGAGAGATCTACCCCCATGACCCAAACACTTACCACCAGGCCCCAATTCCAACATTCGGGATTACAATTCAACATAAGATTTGGGTAGGGAAAATATGTAAGCTATGTTTCCTTTTATTTTAAAATTTTAGTCATGAGACAGATAAAACTCACTAGTTTAAAAGGACAGTTCGATTAATTTGTGCCTCTGTAAATGAAACAAGTTAAAGATTGTCTGGGCTGGGTGCAATGCCTCATGCAGGAGGGTCACTTGAAGCCAGGAGTTCAATACCAGCCTGGGCAACAAGGCAAGACCCTGTCTATACTAAAAAGTAAAAAATAAAGAAATTAGTTAGGTGTGGTGGTGTGTGCCTGGAGTCCCAGCTACTTGGGAAGCTGAGGTGGGAGGATTGTTTCAGCCCAGGAATTTGAGGTGACCCTGAGCTAGGATCATAACACCACTCCAGCCTGGGTGACAGATTGAGACCCTGTCTCTAACAAAATAAAAAATAACAAATATTTTTAAATAAAGTTTATTTGTCTCACATGGTTGAAGTCCTTATTGAGTTTTAGAGAAACCAGGGTTGCAAATTTAC
>NW_016826896.1:0-1035 GCF_001698545.2 Rhinopithecus bieti | reverse complement strand
ATCGCATGTTCTCACTCATAAGTGGGAATCAAACAATGAGAACATTTGGACATAGGAAGGGGAATATCACACACCGGGACCAGTTGTGGGGTGGGGGGAGTGGGGAGGGGTAGCATTAGGAGATATACCTAATGTAAATGACAAGTTAATGGGTGCAGCACACCAACATGACACATGTATACATATGCAACAAATCTGCACATTGTGCACATGTACCCTAGAATATAAAGTATAATAATAATAATAAATTTAAAAAATTTGAAAAAACACTACTGCTTCTTATTAACTGAAAACACAAAGATTCTAGATAGATGATCAACAGAAAGCTTTGCTGTGTGAGGTAGGTATGAGACAACTATTTTATCTCTTTGAAAGCAGAAAAGTGACTAAAATTGTCATGTATTTTTGGTTACAATTTTACTGATTCAAGACTTAAGTTTCACAAGCAATTAAAAGGTTTAAAGATGCTCCACTTATTAAAGTCACTTATTTGTGTTCTTTGACATAATTTGCTGCAAATGAGTCCTATTGGAGTCATATCCCAACAACAGTTCCAAGCCATTACCAACATTACTGCATCATTGGGGTTTAATGGGGGCAAAACACATTCAAGTAGCTTTTCTGGAGCTCTGCATTTAGTAGCCTCTCACACTTAATTTTGCTTCTGTCCGTGTAATATTACAAAACAAGCTACCTTTAAAGCCAAATACTTGGTGTTTGAAGCACTACATTTCAGAGATTAAAAAAAGGCCTAAGTGGTCAGGCGTGGTGGCTCATACCTTTAATCCCAGCACTTTGGGAGGCCGAGGCCGGTGGACCATGAGATCAGGAGATTGAGACCATCCTGGCTAACATGGTGAAACCCCGTCTCTACTAAAAATACAAAAAAATTAACCAGGCGTGGTGGCGGGTGCCTGTAGTCCCAGCTACTGGGGAGGCTAAAGCAGGAGAATGGTGTGAACCCGGGAGGCAGAGCTTGCAGTGAGCCGAGATCGCGCCACTGCACTGCACTCTAGCCTGGGCGACAGAGCAAGA
>NW_016826895.1:0-4564 GCF_001698545.2 Rhinopithecus bieti | reverse complement strand
ATGTACCCTAGAACTTAAAGTATAATAAAATAAAATAAAATGAAATAAAATAAAAAATTTTATTGAGTAACAGAAAAGTTCTCGACAGTGACGGGTGACCTGAAATGTGTAGCTCTCTTTGTGACTGAGACCAGGGTTATTATGAGCTTGTAATGGGAGTATTCATGCTGATTGGTCCGTGGGTGGTCTTGGAAAAAGCATCATTCAATTGGTTACAAGGCACCATCCAGAAGGAACCAATTCAGAGAGAGAGAGCAGAGTAGGTAAGACAGGATAGATGTACTCACTCCAGGAATGGACTCTGTCTGGAACTGGAAGCTCAGTCCTCAGGTTGAAGGTTGAAGGTTGAGCCCTACCAGGGACCCACCCTTGTCTGCCTTGGAATTTGTCTATCTTCTGTCGTTATCACCATGACTAAGTACTGGGTACCCCTCCCATAGATCACAAATATTAACTTGGGCAATCCAGAAATGTCTTGGGAAACTTGATTCTTTTCCTGTATCCCAAGTTCTTAATGACTGAGATCTGCCTCATTCCTCTGTGCTCTCACTGACTATGTTTTCTGCCTGGAATCTCATGTCTGCCTAGTAGCCTTCACCACAAATGGCATTTTTCACTCCTGACCCCCGATCCATCTGTTATTACTCTCTGATAATGATTAGTCAGCCACCTGGAGTGATCTTACCACCTGGACTTTTTGAATTTCGCCTGTCATAACTGTACTTGAGTAACCAGTTTGACTTTCATCTCCATTGATTCCTGCATTACTATTTCTTGAATGTCTTTGCTTCTGGTTTCCTTGGCTCCTTCCCTAGGATAACTAGACTCTATCCTTGTTGCTGTGTTTAGAATTCTCCTTTTCTTGCATTCCTTCTAGTGCCTCTCACCAGTCTTTTGTGCAGAAATCAGTCTTTGGTGCAAAAATCTATTATATTGCTGGGTTTCATCTTAATTTCTTCAATGTTCCTAATTTAAATGACAGCGCTAATACTTTATTGTTCTGACTACTGAAAGTCGATTTCTTTCAAAGGCATTTTTGTGTTTGTTTACTTTTGAGTAGTGAATCATGAACATTCATACTCACTGACTAATTTAGCAAGAAAATTCAATTTATTATTATCACCAGTTCTACTGATTCTGTAGGGTAATGGTGTTTTCTGATTTAAGTGATTAAAATGTTTTTCACTTCAAAAGCTTTTAGAAACATTTGTTTACTGTTACTTAAAAGACTAATTGTAATGCTGGGCTATACATTTGCTTATTCTTCAGACTTTTTTTCTTCAGGGTAGTTGATTTTGTTATCTCTGAGCATTCTCATGATTGCAATTAAATTGAAAGCAGTGTTATAAAATATACATTATTTTTGTAAACTGAGATGATAGCTCTCAATCTTACCAAATACAAATTTTGAAAGCCATAACATTTTTTAATCTACTTACATTTATAGGACTATAATTTTCAGACAAACATATGTCTATGTTATTCACATAACTATTATCTTTGTCAATACATAAATGAATAGCAAAAGATAAAAGATATGATTTTTGTATCTAGTTATCAGAATTCAGTTAGGCTTAATAGTCTTTATCAGGAATAGCATAAAAGCCTGTAAGATGGTAATTTAATTAGGTTTGCATAGATGTGATAGAAACACAAAATGACAGTAGCTCAAACATGGTGAAGGTTTATTTCTCATGAAAGTATGAATTTAGGTAATTCAAGGCTGTTATGGTAATCTACAGATTTATTTGGTGATGTGGTCTCTATCCTAAAGTTTCAAAGTAGAGAGATCTCCAAGAATTCCTCTTTCAAACAGCAAGATAAAGAAAATAGGGTCATCAGGGGCACAATCCTGCAGTTTAAGGACATGATCCAAACATTTTATATACCACTTCCATTTACATTTTCTTAGTGACAGCTTAGTCACACAACCACACCTATTTGCAAGGGAGGATAGGAAATGAAGTCTTTGTTCTGGGTAGCCATGTGCCCAGGAATAGCCATCAGTCTATGATAGAGTTGAAATGTGCTTTTATATAATATATTCTATATGAATGTGAATTTTATTGCAATGAAGTTCTTTAAGACATTGGTACCCAAACATTTCTTCCAACCAAAAGTGAAATCCAACATATAAATTAGAGAAAGCTGAGCTACCTGATTAAAATGGTGGGTATAGGAATGTTACCTGTATCATGCATCTGCCTCTACTCCCAATTAATCCAGTCTCACAAAGGAGCTTGGGGTTCCTAGGCATTCATGGATCAGCATGTAAAACCTTCCTTTATAGTTTTAAATAGGTATTGATGTGTAATAAGGAACATATTTTGACCACTGTTAAAAAATCAACAGATATTTCCTAAGAAGAAATAAAATAATTTTATTGAGAGCAAGAAACAACCTCAGATAAGATTCCTGCAACTTTTGGTTAAATAACTTAGTTTTCAAATGATATCTATATGGTGATACCTGGGAGAGGCACGTAATACTTTTTTATAAACAAATTCTCACAATATTGTTTCTGAATCACAAAGCCATTGTTAATTTACATTCATCAAATTGCTAAGCAATAGTATTGTATTATAAGTTAGAAATAACCAGATATTTTAAAAGCTTAACTAATTACTTTTCTATATCAGTACCTGTGTCTGACTTTGGAATGTGTGTGTGTGTTTTAAAATTTTATCCTTAAAATAAGTCTGCAAGCATGCCAGGTAAATGAAATTTTGTTAAGGCTAACTTCAAATCTTCAAATGCAATAAAGGAAGCCTTGCTTTTAAGGATTTTTATAAGAAGTTTTATTTTAAGAAAGCAGCCTGATTCTGTGCTTTGATCTACGTCAACAGAGGATAATAGTTTTGGAACTGGATGCTGGAAAAGGACTTGAAGGATTAGGTCCAATTACCCATCCAATGTTTAAAAGTATTTTCATACTAAAAGGCCCAAGCTATTAATGAACTACATCAGAGTGGGACTTCATTTAAAGGACACATACATTATCACTAATAATGTGATTTTGCATTTTCTGTTTCTGCATTACGTTTTAGAAAGATCACCATTATTATTTCCTTCAATATAGGCACAGAAATGACTTGATAAAGCAAATTTAAGTTATTAAACCTGCTTATGTTTATTGTGAAAAAAGTGACTGTTAATTGTTTAATAGCAGCCTGAGGGAAATTAGTTGGAGATATATTCAATTTTGACTTGTAGGCACATGAAAGGTAATCTCTAGAAATGTCTGTTGAAAATGTGGAAACAAACACTGAAAAATTATTATGTACTTTTATTTCTGGAGCCCCTTTTCATTAAGTCTATTAGAAAGTTTTCCAGCAAATAAATCATCTGAACAGCGATATGACTAGATGTGTGGAACATAGCATCAAATTCTGATATTAAACCAACCTGGGAGAGAGAGAGTTTATATTACCTTTCTATTACCACTGTTACAACTTACTGCAAACTTGGTGGCTTAAAACAATTTAAATTTATTTTCTTACCGTTTTGGAGATCTGAATTCCAAAATTATCTTACTGGCTTAAAGTCAATGTGTGAGCAGGGACATGCTCCCTCTGGAGGTTCTAGGAGAGAATTCATTTCCAAAGATTTCCCCTTTCATCAGCTTGTGACCCCCATTCTACATCTTTAAAGTCAGATACATCAGGTGCAGTTCTGCCCACACCATATTCACTTTACCTTCTCGTCTGTCTCCTTCTTCCACATGTAAGGACCCGTGTTAACCTTGTAAGCACCTGGACAATCCATGCTATCTCTCTGTTTTAAGGCTACTTGATTAGCAACCTTCATTCAACCTGCAATTTAATTATCCTTGTAATCTGCCATGTAGCCTTACATATCCACAGGTTCTGAGGATTAGGGTATGGAATCTTTCAGGGGATGTTATTCTGTCTATCTTAAGGTTCTAGGGCAATATTTCAAAAACCTTGCTCAAGAATTTTACGGAGCTCTTAATCATATTATACATGGAGCTGAAATTTGAAGGAAGGAATAGTTTATTTTTTGATTAGAATAAAGAAGACAAAGCATTAAGTTGCCTTCTCAATATGTCTACTTACCCAACACAAAACTTGTTTCCCTACTTATAAAAAGATCAATAGCACAGAGCAATAAAGTCAAATAAAAATCTCACTATGCTAGAGTATTTGTAAAGAATTAGCAATAAAAAACTAGGCAGCAAATTTACTTGTTACAATTACTAAAGAATATTAATTCTCAGGGTGTGAGCAAGATGGCCGAATAGGAAAAGCTCCAGCCTCCAGGTCCCAGCACGAGCGACACAGAAGATGGGTGATTTCTGCATTTTCAACTCAGGTACCGGGTTCATCTCACTGGGGAGTGCCAGACAATTGGTGCTGGTCAGCTAGTGCAGCCCTAACAGCGAGAGCTGAAGCAGGGTGAGGCATCGCCTCATCTGGGAAGAACAAGGGGGAATGGAATACCTTTAGAAACTGAGACACACAACACCTGGAAAATCAGGTAACTCCCACCCTAATACTGCTCTTTACCAAGGGTCTTAGCAAATGGCACACCAGGAGATTATATT
>NW_016826894.1:0-658 GCF_001698545.2 Rhinopithecus bieti | reverse complement strand
ACACGTGGGGTGCAGGGGACAGATGTGGTGCAGGGGACAGGTGGGCTGTGAGGGAACAGGTGGGGTGCAGGACAAACAGGTAGGGTGCAGGGGGACAGCTGGGGTGCGGGTAACTGGTGGGGTGCAAAGTGAACAGGGGGTGCTGAGGGACAGGTGGGGTACACGGGGACAGACGCCGGCTTTCCTTACATCGGTCCTTCTCTCCATCCTGAGGCGGACCGCGTTCTTCTCCTTTACCGGAAAATTTAAGTTACTGCACGACCCCCAGGCGCAGCCCGCTCGACCCTCCGGCTCCTTCAGCCGATTGGGGTTCGCTCCTGACCCTGGGGCCGGGGGTCCCTGCTGCCAGTCCCTGCTCTCCCCGCCCAGGCCCGCGCCGTTATCCTGAGGGTCCGGGGGGCCGCGGAAGGGGAGCTGCTCGGGGGGTGTCTCGACCCCTTCCCTGAAATGTCTGCGCAGGGGTTCGGGGGCGCCGCCACCTCGGGGTGGGACCCAGCGTCTTCGGGGGAGCCGGGCAGAAGTGCAACTCTCCAAGGAAACCAGAAGCCCGCGAGGGGACTCACGGTTCGCGGAGCCCGCACTCACCTCGGCGGCCAGGACGCGGCCCCGCAGCCCCCTGCTGTCCCCGCCGTCCCCGCGTCCCCGCGTGCCCCACGAC
>NW_016826893.1:0-1540 GCF_001698545.2 Rhinopithecus bieti | reverse complement strand
TGGCATCTGCAATAGAATATTTGGGAATGCATTGAAATCTATGATGACAAGGGAAATATCCTCAGATAAAAACTAGAAAGAAGCTTTCTGAGTAACTGCTTTGTGATTTGGGAATTAATCTCACAAAGTTACAGGTTTCTTTTCATGGAGCAGTTTGCTAGCACTGTTTTTATGGAATCTGCAATGGGGTATTCAGGAGCTCCTAGGGGCCTATGGTGAAAAAGGAAATAACTTCAGAAAAAAACTGGATAGAAACTTTTCCAGAGATGGTTTTGTGATGTGTGTATTAATCTGGAAGTGTTTAACTTTTTCTTTTATTGAACAGTTCGGCATCACTGTTTTTGTGATATCTGAGAGGAGATATTTGGGAACACATTGAAGCCTATAGTTATAAAGGAAATATCCTCAGATTTGAACTAGAAAGAAGCTTTCTGAGAAACTGCTTTGTGATGGGTCAATTCATCTCACAGAGTTACGCCTTTCTTTTCATTGAGCAGTTCAGTAACACTGTTTACGTGGAATCTGCAAAGGGATATTTGGGAGTGCCCAGAGTCCAGTAGTGAGAAAGGAAATATTTTCAGGTTAAAAAGTGGAGAGAAGCTCTCTGAGAATCTCCTTTGTGATGTGTGCATTCACCTCATAGAGCTGAACATTTCTGTTGAGGGAGCACTTTTGTATCACTGTTTTTGTGCTGTCTGAGAAGGGTATTTGGGAGTGCATTGAAGGCTAGGGTGGAAAAGGAAATAACCTCATAAAAAAATTAGAAAGAAACTTCCTGAGAAATTGATTGGTGATGTGTTAACTTATCTCACAGGGTTACATGATACTTTTTGTGGAGCAATTGGTAGCACTGTTTTTGGGGAATCTGAGAAGGGATAATTTGGATCACATTGAAACCTATGGTGACAAAGGAAATACCATCAGATAAAAATAAAAAAGAAGTTTTCTTAGAAACTGCCTTTTGATGTGTGAATTCATCTCACACAGTTACACTGTTCTTTTCATTGAGGAGTTTGCTAACACTGTGTTCTTGGAATCTGCAATGGGATATTTCTGAGTGCATTGAAGCTTAGGTTGACAAAGCAAATATCCTCAGACAAAAACTAGTAAGAAACTTTCTGACAAACTTCTTTGTGATTTGTGACTTCATCTCACAGAGTAACAAGACTGTTTCCATGGAGCAGTTTGGTAGCACTGTTTTGGGCAATCTGAGAAGGAATATTTGTGAGAATATTGAGGACTATAATGAAAAGGAAATATCCTTAGATAAAAACTAGAAAGAAACTTTCTGAGAAACTGCTTTGTGATGTGTGAATTCATCTCACAGAGTTACACTATTATTTTCATTGAGCAGTTTGATAACACTGTTTTCTTGGAATCTGCAATAGGATATTTGGGAGTGCAATGATATCTATTGTGATGCTATTCACCTCACAGAGTCACAAAGTTCCTTCCATTGAGAAGTTTGCTAATACTTTGTTCCTGGAAACTGCAATGGGATATTCCAGAGCTCATTGAGGAATATGGTAAAAAAGGTAAT
>NW_016826892.1:0-1533 GCF_001698545.2 Rhinopithecus bieti | reverse complement strand
GGCACTTTCTTGACTAGGGTGTGATGGGTCCATCCTTTTTCTGATGTCCACACTGCGGTTTCAGTAGTTAGGAGCACTAGGTAAGGTCCTTCGAAGGCCGGTTCAAACTTTTCATTTTCTCCAACTTTTGACAATGACGTGGTCCCCAGGCTGACGTTGGTGTGCTGGAAACTCTAGGGGTGGCACATGTGCTAAAAGACCTTTTGTTCTGAGGGAAGGGAAAGTGGAAGATAAACCAAGTATATAATTTCTGAGAAACTGATCTTTTGTTTCAAATGTAGGGAGATCAGTAGTTGAATGTAGATAAGGCAATCCATAAAGCATCTCATAAGGGGATAGGCCTATGTCTTTTCAGGGAGCAATTCAGACTCTCAACAGTGTAATAGGCCTTCTTACCTTACTTGATGAAGGTAGGTGTCAGAGAGTATGATATTCACATGTTATATCCAGTACCTGGGCTCATTTCTTAATGACATGTACAGTGAAATGAGTCCTATTATCTGAATCAATGTTTTCTATTCATCTAAACTTGGATATAATATTTTCAGCTAATGCCTTGACTACACTATTAGCAATTGTACTTGAAAAGAAAATAGCTTCTACCCAATGAGTAAGGTGATCTACTATTACTAATAAATACTTTAGACAACCAATTGGAGGCATGTCTATGCAAGCAATCTGGATATTCTGGAATGGCGTTAAGCCTGGATTCCTTCCCCTGAGGGGTAATGTTTTTATAGCTTGTTTATTAGTTTTCTTATATGCTAAGCAACTATCTGTAACTTGTTTGGCCAGGGTATAAATTTCTATACCGCTATAAACTCTGAGAACTACATCACACATGCCTTGGGGTCCCCAGTGGGTCCCTTGATGCAGTTGGAAGAATATTTCCCCTCATAAGATGTTTGGATAACAATTTTCTCTGGTTTAGCACTCTCCTTTTTCCTTCTGAATTTTTTTAGCACCTATTTTTATTAGTTTTAGACAAAGAAAGCCAAATGTCATTTTATATTTGACAATGCTTTCTGTATGATTTTACAGCAGCTAAGCTAAATTTTACCTTTATATTAGTGTACTATTAATGTTAAACTCAATTTTTGTAAAACCTGGTTGACATTATTTATCCAATTTTAATGTCTGACTATAAGTTAAGATTTTATAGACTCTTTTAACCCTTTATAATTTTGTTAAAGAGCAGGTTAGTGCTTAAAAAAAAACCAAAAAACTGTTATGCTTTTATGTCCAGTTCACAGAAAACTGGATGATACCCCTTTAACTTTAGCCAGTGTTTACCACAGAATTTTCTTTATAATTAACATTTCAAAGTTTGCTTAAACCTTCAAAACAATTTTTTAAATCTTTTAATGTAGGTAAAATTCACATTTTATGCCTCCTTATAATCCTTTTACCAAAAGTATATTTTACTTTCCTTACACGCCTAGCACGTAAACTATTTCTTCAATAGTTTTACATTCAGGAGGCCTAATTACTTTTAATTTATACAACAATTCTTGCATAAATTCCCTTTTATAG
>NW_016826891.1:9509-12961 GCF_001698545.2 Rhinopithecus bieti | reverse complement strand
TCATCAAATTTTAAAAATCCATACATTCCTGCTTCCCAGGAAAAGCCATATGGAGGGTATAGAAAGTTGGATTAATCAGAGGCTAGGTCTCCTGGTACGCCAGGGGTTACTATTTAAATGATACAAAGCAGTGATATAGAAGAAAAGGGCAAAAAAGCATAATTCTGATGGGGCTCAAGAACTCCTTGGCATGGAGTTCCCCCATCCTAAGGCTTCAAAGTCCTAAAGTGCCATCATCCTCTGCATGTGTTCCCAAGCATGGCCCAGCTGAGTTTACTTTACTGGAGAGACACAGGGAGAAAACAATGAATGGGGACTGGCCACCTGACTTCTACAGAGAAGAAACTAGCTTCCTTTTTTTTCCACACAGGAGGTCAAAAGCATTTCAGGATAGCTCTCTGTCGCATACCCATCTACGAGTTATGGGGACAAGAATCACATAGACTGTCAAGAGCTAGGAGGGCAACTCTGCCTCATTTTATAGGTAGGCAAACTGAGGGCCAGGAAGAGTACTTTCTCCAAAGTCACACAATGAATTAATGCCAGCACTAGGTCTCCAGAGTCCTCTAAGAGCCTCTAAAAATCTTTCTTCTAAAAACCATGGTGTTGCCAGTCTTGACGTCATCACACTAGCAGCAGCCAGGCTGAATTTAGTCCTTTGTTGACCTTGTAGATATGTGGTTGCCAGAGGCCTCAAGACCACTTTGTAGAAGATGCACCCTTTGACCCTCACCACCTGCCATCCTAAAAAAAAGCACTCCTGTCCCGACAGCCTCACACAGCATCGGCTGAGATGCGTTGTTTCCTATCATTAACAAAAAGCCCATTCATTAAAAAAAGAAAGAAAGAAGACTGGCTCAAATTTACACAGAAGGTCTAGCTAGGACAGCCCTGGACTTCCTGTGAACCGCATCACTTCCCAAGAAGCCCTTTCTTAAAAAATGCTGCCCACTCCAACCCGGATGCTTACGCCACCCAATCAAAAACAGCCGCTTTATTCCAAAGCTATCCACACCTTCTTACCCTATCTGCAAGAAGGGAAGGGGCCGGGGTCATTCACCACATCCAGGAGCCTGCAATCAAATGAGTTCCTAGGAACACAGTGCAAGCAAGTATCCAAGCCATGAGTAGACAGCGTGGTGCTCATCTGCCTGACACTTCCCACAGGACTGCCCCACCACCCACTGCCACCCTCACTTTGGGGGTGACAGTTTACAACCTCAAGGTGGATGAATTTGCTTTCCAACCCAAGCACTAATTCACCTTTTGGCTGCAAGCAAATGACCTGTCATTCATAAACCCCGCCAGGCCTGTAAAATGGAGATAATAATCTCAACCTCCTGCCCCAAGCTAGGCTGTCACAAGTCTCCAAAGAATAACCTTCTACAAACAAAAAGACAGTAAAGATGCTAATGACAGGTTTCAAAACTGCCCCTGAATAAAACACACCGGGTTTTCCACAGTCTGAAATCTAAAAAAGACTGATTGCTCTCCCAGTCTCCTCTTCATCCTCCTCCATGATTTTAGAGCTTTAGAACATCTCTCCACACAGGCTGAGTACAGACAGTCTCACTCTTGGTCCTCACCCAGATTATTTTTATGTATCTGGCAACTTGCCTTTTCAATCCCATTTGTTTTCCTTAGCACTGCTAATGGGTGGAAGTCGAGGAGGTAAAGAAATCAGCTTCCTAAGCACCCTTGGACTATGACCACAGGAGACAGAATGACAGTGATAAGATGGAGAGGTTTGCAAAAAAAGAAATACCCTCTCACCAGAATGATCACCAGCCCCAAGTTCACAAGTCAGCCTGGGAACCTGCTTCAGAACTCACTTAGTAGGAGCTTGGTGCTGCTCCAGTGCCTCAAAATGAAAAGGCAGACCTCACTCTAAGAGCATACACTCCCAAATGAAAGAGTCATCAAGAGAAACCTGTAAAAGTATTTCCCCAAAGTACCACAGTGTAGATGAGAAAGTTTATGTGACCACCTCCAGGAAAGAGTGTCACCAGGCCCCTGGGAAATTAACTACCACAGAAGGCAAGGGAGCTGGGTCATGGTCCACTGATGTGATTCAGAAAGGACACCTGGCTGGGGCTGGACTTCCTGCTAGTGAAAGGCCAGGGCAGGGCAGGGCAGGGCTGGGCTGGGCTGGGAGGGGAGGGGCAGCCAGTGTGAGTGCCAGTCGTTCCTAGGGTTAAGGCACAAGGTTCCTCACCTCCACTGTGGGGCTGACGCATTGTGCAAAGGTGAAAGAAAGCCAAACCTGAAATCGGCACAAAGGCTGGAAAATCATTTTTAAGGGTCCCACTCCCCACCGGGATGAGATGCTGTACACTATGGAGTGTCCTGAGCACACAAATGACTCTTATCACTTAGGCTGCCTAGGAAAAAGTCAACAGACTCACATGCATCATGGTGACCAGGTGACAGGGGTTGAGCAGGTAGATGACGGTCTTGGTGGCGAACTTAAAGCCCACCTCCACCCCGAAGGTCAGGCACAGGGCTACTAAGAGCAGATTCTTGCTCAGGCTCTCCTTGCCTTCCTCTGGCCGCTGGGTCACCTGCTCTGGCTGGCTGCCAGGGCTACCCCTACCGTCCTCCTTCGTCTGCCTCAGGATGTGCCGCAGGGCCACCAGGATCTCCAACAGGGCCAGGGTCAGGACCACCACACTTTCCAGCAGCCGCTGCTGCCAAGAGAGGAAGGCAGCACAGTCGGGGCCCCCATTGCCTGCAAAACTGGGGTCCACGCCCCCATAGAGCCAGTCCAGGAGGCTCTGGTAGCTATACCGGGACATGATGCAAAGTGGTTCTCCTTGACCACAGTGCAGGAGGCAAGAGTGAGATGGAACACAAGCCCAGAGGGTTGCCCGGGTGGTGGACCATGTAAGGCGGGCACACCCCACAACCCCCCTCCAGACACCAGGGCACCGAGAGTAGGGGAGAGGAAGCTACACGCAAGGCCCGGGGTAAAGTGCTGGCTCTAACTTGTCCCCACGGCTGTCTGGGGGAGCCCCCCGCGCTTCTCCAGTGGCCACCAACGAGGCAGGGTTGAAAGGAGCCGTTGGCCAATCTAAAAGGAAGGAGAGGAAAAAAAAAAAAAGGTCTCAAAGAGGCAATTGCATCGGGAATTAGGAAGCGGGAGGGGTAACTAGCGAGGGAAGAAAAGGGGAACGGGGCAGTGGCGAAGCAGGGGTCAGGGGAAGCCGGAGGCCGAGAGGGTCAGGGCGGGGGCCAAGGAGACCCGGCAGTGCTGCGGCAGCGAACCGGGAGCCAAAAGGGGTCAGAGCTAGGGGACACGCGGAGGCCAGGAGAGGAGCTAGCGGGGCCAGGCAGGCGGGGAGGGCGACGGGGATGGCAGGGACGCCGGACTCCTCGTCTCACGCACTCGCCACAGAGGGATCTCTTACTCCTGCAACCGCGTGGCCGTCTCTGCCCCAGCTAGCAACTTCGCC
>NW_016826891.1:5542-7001 GCF_001698545.2 Rhinopithecus bieti | reverse complement strand
AAAAAAAAAAAAAAAAAAAAGAAGCCAGCCAAACCCCACTAAAATCAAAATGGTGATGAAAGTTAACTCTGGTCATCCTCACTGCTCATTATATGCAAATTATAACGTATTAGCATGCTAAAAGTCACTCCCACCAGCGTCCAGAAGTTACTCTACATGGTCTGAAAGGGGGAGGAACCCTCAGTTCCAAAAATTACCCACCCCATCCGGGAAAACTCATGAATAATCCACCCCTTGTTTAGCATATAATCAAGAAATAACCATAAGAATTATCTGTGGAGTAGCCATTCTTTATTCCTTTACTTTCTTAATAGACTTGCTTTGACTTTACTCCGAATTCTTTCTTGCCCCGAATTATTACTCGAGGTCCAAGAACCCTCTCTTGGGGTCTTCATCCAGACCCCTTTCCGGTAATACAAGTGCCAATTAATAAAGAACAACAACAAACAAGGCTTAATTCAGAGGCTCACTAGTTCATTCTCCTGTTGTTTTGTGAAATCCTCAGCAACATAACCAAGGAACATTAAGGACAAAGCTGTGGAGCACCTAGCAGTGGAATACAGCATCCCAAGACCTAAAGTTGCTATCTTCAAGGAAGCAAGAATGAGGGCATAGCACTTAGCCAATGGCTTCAGTAATCCCTCCAATATCCATGCTGAGCTTCTGTTGGGAATTTGGCCTAGACTGTCCTGAGTTTGCAACAACGACTATGGTTAATGACTGTAGCCAGGCCAGTTTTCTATATTGAGCCATAAATTCCTTTTCACAGGCATGTTGAAGAAAACGCCAAACTCTGTAAAATATCTGAGGAGATTTATTCTGCGCCAAATGTGAGGACCATGACATATGACAGCCTCAGAAGGTCCTGAGATCCTGTGCTCGAGGTGGTTGGGTTACAGCTTGGTTTTATACATTTTAGAGAGACAGGAGTTACAGGCAAAGATATAAATCAATATATGTAAGGTATACATTGGTCTTAGCCTGGAGAGGCGGGACATCTCAGATGGTTGGGGGGACCTCACAGTCATAGGTGGATTCAAAGATTTTCTGACTAGCAATTGGTTGAAAAAGTTAAACTTTATCCAAAGAGTTGAAGTCAGCAGAAATAAATGCTTGAGTTAAGATAAAGGGTGTTGTGGAAGCCAAGATTCTTGCTACGTAGATGAAGCCAACAGGTAGCAATCTTCAGAAAGAATAGATGTAAAATCTCTTATTGGACCTTAAAAGGTGTCCGACTCTTAGTTAAATCTCTCCTGGATCATGAAAGGACCTGGAAAGGGAAGGAGATTCTCTACAGAAGGTACATTTTCTCCACAAGAGATAGCTTTGCAAGGCCATTTCAAAATATGTCAAAGAACTGTTTTTTGGGGTAAAATACTTTGATTTCCTTCAGGGCCTGCTTTCTGTCATGTGGTGCTATATACCAGGGTCAGGTTAGAATTTGGTATCTTATTGTCAC
>NW_016826891.1:0-746 GCF_001698545.2 Rhinopithecus bieti | reverse complement strand
GATTCTCCTGCCTCAGCCTCCCGAGTAGCTGGGATTACAGGCACCCACCACTATACCCAGCTGATTTTTGTATTTTCTAGTAGAGACGGGGTTTCACCATGTTAGGTTGGTCTCGAACTCCTGACCTCAGGTGATCCACCCGCCTCAGCCTCCCAAAGTGGGATTACAGGCATGAGCCACCGCCCCCGGCCAGTATGGATATTTTTTTTAAACTAAGATTGGGAACTACCATGGGTCTAGTCAGTAAAGCAAGAAAACCTAACTAAGGGTGATCAAACACCACTAAATGGTTGAGTGCTTTGCATATAGTATCTCATTTAAGCCTTATGACAAACAGCCTTGAGCAATAAGTACTATTGTTTTAATCCCCATTTTATGGATGTGAAAATGTATGCTTAAGTCATACTGCCTGTATGTGCCAAAGCGGGATTTTATCCCAGATCTGCTAGCTCCAAAGCCAGTAACCCGATCCCATACACAATACTGTTCTTGGTAGATAAGCTGACTGTCATTGAAGACATCACTGCTTTCAATTTCTTTCTTTTTTATTTATTTACTTATTTATTTACCAGACAGAGTCTGGGTCTGTCGCCCAGGCTGGAGTGCAGTGGTGTGGCGCAATCTCAGCTTACTGCAACCTCCACCTTCCTGGCTCAAGTCATCCTCCCAAGTAGCTGGGACTACAGGCTTGTGCCACCAGACCCAGCTAATTTTTGTACCTTTTTTTTTTTTTTTTTTTTTTTTTT
>NW_016826890.1:0-1035 GCF_001698545.2 Rhinopithecus bieti | reverse complement strand
AGAACAGTGTAATGCAGTGAGATGAATTCACACATCACAAAGAGCTTTCTCAGAACACTTCCTTTTGGCTTTTATCTGAGGATACTTCCTTTGTCACCATAGGCTTCAATGTGCTCCCAAATATCCTATTGCATATTCCACAAAAACAGTGTTATCAAACTGCTTAATGAAAAGTACAGTGTAATTCTGTAAGATGAATTCACATATCACAAAGCAGTTTCTCAGAAAGCTTCTTTCTAGTTTTTATCTGAGGATATTAACTTTCTCACTAGAGGTCTAAATTCACTCCCAAATATCCCTTTGTAGATTCCACAAAAATAGTGTTAACACACTGCTCCATGAAAAGAAAGGTGCAACTCTGTGGGATGAATTCACACGTCACAAGGAAATTTCTCAGAAAGTTTCTTTCTAGTTCTTTTTTGTTGAGGATATTTTCTTGTTCACCATAGGCCTCAAAGCGCTCATGACTATCCCTTTGCAGATTTCATGAAGATAGTGTTAGCAAGCTGCTCCATGAAATCAAAGGTGTAAATCTGTGAGACGAATTCACACATCACAAAACAGTTTCTCAGAAAGTTTCTGTTGGGTTTATCTATGAGGATATTTCCTTTGTCACCATAGGCTTCAATGCGTTCCCAAATATACTATTGCAGATTCCACGAAAACAGTGTTAGCACACTGCTGCAAGAAGAGAATCATGTAACTCTGTGAGGTGAATTCATATATCACAAAGAAATTTCTCAGAAAACTTCTTTCTAGTTTCTAGCTGAGGGTATTTCCTTTGTAACCATAGGCTTCAATGCAATTCAAAATACCCCTTCTCAGATTCCCCAAAAATAGTGATACCGAATGCTCCATGAAAAGAGTTGTGTAATGCAGTGAGATGAATTCACACATCACAAAGTAATTTCTCTGAAAGCTTTCTTCTAGTTATTATCTCAGGATATCTACTTTTTCACCATTGGCAGAACTTGCTCCCAAATATCCCTTTGAGAATTCCATGAAAACAGTGTTAGCAAACTGCTCCATGAAAAT
>NW_016826889.1:0-647 GCF_001698545.2 Rhinopithecus bieti | reverse complement strand
TCGGCTCACTGCAATCTCTGCCTCCCGGGTTCAAGTGATTCTCCTGCCTCAGCCTCCTGAGTAACTGGGACTACAGGTGCGCACCACCACACCCAGCTAGTTTTTGTATTTTTAGTAGAGACAGGGTTTCACCATGTTGGCCAGGATGGTCTCAATCTCTTGACCTCATGATCTGCCTGCCTAGTCCTCCCAAAGTGCTGGGATTAGATGCGTGAGCCAATTTTTCTTTTTTCGAGATGGGGCTTGCCATGTTGCCCAGGCTGGTCTCAAACTCCTGAGCTCAAGTGATCCTCCCCTCTTGGCCCCCTAAAGTTCTGAGATTACAGGTGGGAGCCACTGCACCTGGCTACTTTTTTTTTTTAATGTCACCATTCATGCATCTCACTTTCCTCTTCTGAAATTTCCTTATTTCCTTAGTAGTTCTTCGTGTTTTTAAATTATTTTATTTAAGATATGATGTCACTCTGTCGCCCAGGCTAGAGTGTAGAAGTATAATCTTGGCTCACTGCAACCTTCACCTCCTGGGCGCAAGGAATCCTCCCACTTCAGCCTTCTGAGTAGCTGGGACCACAGGTGGACCATACCCAGCTCTCTCGCTCTCTCTCTCTCTCTCTCTCTATATATATATATATATATACAATACACAT
>NW_016826888.1:5611-9369 GCF_001698545.2 Rhinopithecus bieti | reverse complement strand
ATTTCTTTAGCCAAAAGAGAAAAGAAGAAAAAAAAAACACAAAACACAAAACTAAAAATTTAAAACTGGTCCATATGATGTATTCTCAATGTATGCTGAACAATTTGAAGAAGAAAATGCAATACTCAGTAAGTGGTATTCTTTAAGAACAGGATTGGGCCAGGCGCAGTGGCTCATGTTTGTAATCCCAGCACTTTGGGAGGCCGAGGCAGGCGGATCACAAGATCAGGAGATTGAGACCACCCTGGCTAACACGGTGAAACTCCATCTCTCAAAAAATTAGCTGGGCGTGGTGGCGGGTGCCTATAGTCCCAGCTACTCTGGAGGCTGATGCAGGAGAATGGCACGAACCCGGGAGGCAAAGCTTGCCATGAGCCGAGATCGCGCCACTGCATCCAGCCTGGGTGACAGAGTGAGACTCCTTCTCAAAAAAAAAAAAAAAAAAAAAAAAAGGATTCATTCTGAAGAGTTTCCTTTAGCTTGTAAAGCGATTTGGGACACTATAAGAGAGGAATGAGAATAGTGAAATAAATCATTATTGAAGAGATATACTGTTAATGATGTCCTCTTTCAATACAACTTGTTTTATTTTCTTTTCTGGTTTTTTTTTTTTTTTTTTTTTTTTTTTTTTTTTGAGATGGAGTCTTACTCTATCACCAGGCTGGATGGCAGTGGCACATCTCAGCTCACTGAAACCTCTGCCTCCCGGGTTCAAGCAATTCCCCTGCCTCAGCCTCCTGAGTAGCTGGGACTACAGGCATGTGCAACCATGCCTGGCTAATTGTTTTTATTTTAGTAGAGACGGGGTTTCACCATGTTGTCCAGGATGTCTTGATCTCCTGACCTTGTAATCTACCCATCTGGGCCTCCAAAAGTGCCAGGATTACAGGCGTGAGCCACCGTGCCCCGTCAACTTGTTTTTCTGGTTTTCCATGGTTTCCATGGTTTTCTATGACTTGAACCTAGTTCTTCTGAAGCTAATAGGTAATAATAATGGCTTTTCCCCAATTTATAGTAGAAAACAGTACAAAACAACAGAGTAAATGTCTATTAGTGGGCGAAAGTGCATAATACTTAGTTCTTTAGCTTTTTTAAAAAATCACATGTAATTGTGTCCCAAAAATACATATATAGTAATGGTATTTATTGGTATTACTTGGTTTGTGTGATAGAATAAAATGTTAGAATTTTATGTTGTTTGAATTAGTTATCTATTGATCTTTAACTAATTTAGCAGCTCAAAACAACAAACATTATCTCAGTTTCTGTGGGTCAGGATTCTGTCCTGTTTACCGTGGGTTCACTGGCTTGGCCTCTCACCAGACAGTGAAGGTGTTGGTGGCAGCTGTGATCCATCCCAAGGCAGGATAGGGAGATAATGCACCTCCGAGCTCACATTGGCAGGATTCATCTCAGAGGCTGTTGGACTGGGCCTCCTTTTCTAGATGGCTATTGGTCAGAGGCCTTTTACAATACCTTGCCATGTGGGCCTCTCCATAGGGCACCTCATCACATGGCAACTGACTTCCATCAGAGGGAGCAATGGAGAGAGCAGGAGAAGGGTGACCAAGACAGGCATCATAGTCTCCTTGTAGTCTCACCTCAGAAGTGATGTTATTACTTCTGGTGTATACTCCTTGGTAGAAGTGAGTCACTAGGTCCAGGGGTGGGAATTTTACAAAGGTGTGAATGGCAGGAGGTGAGGGTGATCGGGCCCATTTAGAGGCTGCCTACCAGTGTTGAAGAAAATTGTTGACTTCTATGAGCTGTGGCAGCAGACAGTGCTATGCAAGGAGAATGGCTGTCTTAGAAGTCCAGCGCCTCATATGGGTTTTAATGTGTTGCCTTTTCCCCCTGATACATTTTGTTTAAATCCATGGTCATCTTGCCATTTAGTGATGTGGTTTAATTGCATATTTGGGTTAGTCTGTATGTAAACGTTTAACACAGGTGTCTCTGTGCTAAACAGGAATCCTATTCATCTTCTTCACCACTATGGTTTGTGGACTCTGATGAGCCAAATCTGATACCAGTTCTGGAATGTCTAGAAGATACTAAGAACAACAATTTGGTAAGGAAAGAAGCCAAGCTATTTTCTCTTTTCCTTATAAACATTATATTTAGAAATTACATGTTAAGAGATAATATGATTTTAAAAAAACATGAGTAATGACTATAATATTAGAGGAATTAAAGTCTGGGTATTTTAATTCCTCCAAATCTTACTTACTACCTGGATTCTCTTTATTATTTCCCACTTGTATAACCACAGTTTAGATTAGAAATTCAGGATCTCTTTTTCCCTGAATTCTAACCATTAAGCCAAGCTAGCATTTTGGGTAGTGACCACTAGCCAAGGTGGGAAGTAGAAAAGAGACCAAGGTGGAAGTGAAGGCAGAGATGGGGAGAATGACAGCAGAACTAGTGGGAGGGAATTGCCTTTTCTTTTAAGGGTCTGTAAGTCTGCAGTAAAAGTCAAAGGTATTCAAATAGGAAGTTTTGTTTTGTTTTAGTATATAAAGAAATACAACTTTTCATGATGGAAAATTTTAAAACTTTTTTTATTATAAAACTCATAAGCAACCATTGTTGAGAAAACTCATAAAGTTCAGAAAAGAAAAAAGAAAGAAATTAAAGTCTCCCATAATTTCTCTACCTAATATAACCACTATTGACAGTTGACGTGGTGGCCACTTTCTACCAGTATATGTTTTTTCTTTGATGGTAAAATACATAACCCTTATACATATATTTAAATAGTTGAGGTCGTATTCTGTATAGTTTTATGTTCTTTTTTTTTTTTTTTGGATGGCGTCTCGATCTTTCACCCAGGCTGGAGTGCAGTGGTGTGATCTCAGCTCACTGCAAGCTCCCCTCCTGGGTTCACACCATTCTCCTGCCTCAGTCTCCCCAGTAGCTGGGGCTACAGGCACCCACCACCATGCCTGGCTAATTTTTTATATTTTTTAGTAGAGACAGGGTTTCACCGTGTTAGCCTGGATGGTCTCAATCTCCTGACCTGGTGATCTGCCCGCCTCGGCCTCCCAAAGTGCTGGGATTACAGGCGTAAACCACTGCCCCTGACCCTTTTATATTCTTTTAAAAGTGTTTACTGTATTTCCCCGTGATGTCATAGTCTTTATATAAAATAACAATCATTATTTTCAGTTGACATGATTGTTTACCTAAAATATCCAAATGAACCAAATGTAAAAAACAGTTTTAAGATTACTGGTTAAAAGCTCTTTTATATAAAATCAATAGCCTTCCCAAATGTTAGCTGTAATCACATAGAAGATATAGTGATGAAGTATTTTTTCAGGTATTTCAGCAAAATAAATATCTAGGAATAAACTTAGATGTGCAGGACTTTTATCAAGGACATGACAAAATTTTGCTGAGTGGAATGAAAGATTTTCATTCTATGTTCATGGATGAGCAGATCTCATGTTATAAGTATGTTAGTTATCACCATGTCTTCATATTAATTTATAAATGTAATTTCTGCTGGGCACAGTGGCTCATACGTGTAATCCCAAAAGTTTGGGAAGCTGAGGCGGGTAGATGACAATTAGCTGTGTGTGTGTGGCACACACTTGTAGTTCCAACTACTCCTGAGGCTGAGGGCTGAGGTGGGAGGGTCACTTGAGCCTGGGAGTCAGAGGTTGCAGTGAGCCGAGATCATGCCTCTGAACTCCAGGCTAGATGACAGAGTGAGACTCTGTCTCAAAAAAAAAAAAAAAAAAAAGAACTGAGTG
>NW_016826888.1:0-5000 GCF_001698545.2 Rhinopithecus bieti | reverse complement strand
AAAAAAAAAAAAAAAAAGAGTTAAGTTTTGTCTGGAGAGCCATGAAGATAAGAGGTAAAAATTAAAGGCTTGATGGACACATGTTTACATCTCCAGCAAGGGGATTGATGGGAAACAATGATAGACATAGCTCCATTACTGCTACCTCCTTTTAGGAAGTTGCTTCTGAACATCTAAAGATACCAGTTTTATAATAGCAGAAATGAGTTATTTTTCAGTGTCTAAAACATTACATGACATACATATATAAACATGTTCATAAAATGAAATGAAGTAGCATATAAAATTGGGCCTAGTGTTTTAAAAAGTAAATATATTTACATGAAAGAGAAAACTCACCTCCCACTCTTAGAGCCTCTGCCAGTTTACCATAGCCTAGTTTCTTGAGAGAATAAGCTACGTGTCTTCACCTTTTTTCACTGAGCTCATTATAATCTGGATTCTGCCTTCATCATGGCGCTAAAATTTATCTCCCAGTTGCCAAAACCGGTGGCTCCCTTCTTAGTCCCCAAAATGACCCTTCTGCAGTATTTTGATACTGTTGATTTTTCCCTTGTTGAAACATTCCTCCATTCTTAATGTCCACCAATAAAGAGTTGGTTAAATAAAAATTATAGTGTACATTTTATAACAGAATATTCTCTTGTGGACCAAAAAAATGCAGCCAGTCTTTCCATAGAGCATGTGCAAACTTCTAAGATATATTCAATAAAAAAAGTAAGTCATAAAATATTGTGTATCATCTGGCCCCTTTAGTATATACTGTAAAAACACTCTATGTCTGTGCTTATTTCTACTTACTTTTTCTCCCCTAGTGGATACAGGAAACTGTGAATAGTAGAACACAATTTAAAAAAAAATGTGTGTCTTCTGTGCCAGGACCTGTGATAATTCAGTATAAAGGACAAAAAAGGCATGTCCCTGTCCTCTGGTAAGGGACATGATAATCAAGTGAGACTTCTATCAGATTATTTTCTCCTGTTTTGATCTTATCTCCCTGCCTTGGTCTCCTCCGATCTCTTCTTCCTTGGCCTGCTTCTCTCTTCTATTCTCATTCTGTGCTTCCTCTGAGTAATCTTTGACTCCCATTACTTAAGTCATGACCTATGTTCCAGGGATTCCTAAATCCATATTCATCTCCAGAGTTTCAAGCCCATATATCTGTCTGTATATCATATATGTTAGGGAATCTCACTTGGAGTGACATGGCTATTCAAAATGATGATATTTAAATGTTCATGTATCCACCTCCTAGCACTCTATCAGCCCCATCATGTGTTCCATCAATAATTCTCCTTGTCATTGTGAGTGGGACAAAATGAAATAATCAAACTAGTCACCCATGCCTAACCCTGGGAACTGTCTTAGCATTCTTTTATATACTACTGTTCTCTGACCCCCCAAAACTAGTAAATTGCTAAGACCTGTCCTTCTGAATGTCTCTTAATATTTTCCCTGTGAGCTCGGTTTCTTCCTCCAATCCCTCAAATTCTTTTTGTGTGTGTGTGGTCGGGGAAGAGAGTAAAATTGAAATTCATGGAAAATGTACTACCGTGTCTTTCTTTCTTTTTTTTCCTTCCTTCCTTCCTTCCTTCCTTCCTTCCTTCCTTCCTTCCTTCCTTCCTTCCTTTCCTTCCTCCCCTTCCTCCCTCCCTCCCTCTCTCCCTCTCTCTCTCTCTCTTTCTTTCTTTCTTTGATTCATTCTTTCTTTGATTCATTCTTTCTTTGATTCAATCTTTCTTTTTTTGAGATGAAGTCTCACTCTCATCCGCCAGGCTGGAGTGCAATGGTACAATCTTGGCTCAGTGCAACCTCTACCATCTGCATTCAAGCAATTCTCCTGCCACAGCCTCCTGAGTAGCTGTGATTACAAGCACCTGCCACCACACCCAGCTAATTTTGTATTTTTAGTAGAAATGGGGTTTCATCACGTTGGCCAGGCTGGTCTGGAACTCCTGACCTCAGGTGATCCGCCCGCCTTGGCCTCCCAAATTGCTGGGATTACAGGTGTGAGCTGCCGCACCTGGCCACTACCCTGTCTTTCTTGTTCCTTGGTATGACTCCACTACCCTGCTGCCTCTCTCCCCCTGCAGCAGCATAATTTAGGAATCAGAGAGACTGTGGGGTTGATGAGGATATATATTATTATTTAGGCGCACCGGCCCAGTCAGATTAACATCTAAAGGACAGAGCCCTGAACAAAGAGTCAGGTTACCTTTTAAGCATTTTGTGGGGTAGGGGGGAGATCTGTGCAGGGGGAAGCATATTACAGAAACAAGAAACAAAGACAGTTATTCATTTCAGACATGCATTACATTATTTCTTACTTTTCAAGAAAAAACATGTTTTACAACTTGTGTTTACTGTCTAGTGACCTTGCAGCTACACGGCTAGAGAAACAGGGTCTTCACAATGCCTGGGAAAGGAGAAAAGGTGAGGCTCACTAGCCTCAGAAAAACAGACAGTTGATTTTAAAGTACTCCACCTCTTTTCTGTCTTAGGGGAATTGGGTATTTTTTAACATACAACTGAGTTTTGCTTACACGTTCTTCAATTTCTTTTAATTCCTGTTTCACCCCAGCCCTCCTGTAGCCCCTTCTGTGCTAGAGGTCAGAGTGTCCAGGTCTGTGTCCAGATCACCATGCCTCATCTTCATTATGTACTTAGCACAAAACGGAGCACGTTGGGTGCATAACAAATTCACACTGGGGCTTGGCTTCCTTTTAAGCATGAGGATTTTGGTGGATCCTAAGTTATGGTTCAACCTTCTAGTTTCCACTTGCTTCACTGTTCACTTTGGGAAGGCTTATTCTTTGCTTCATTAACCCATTCTAATCCTGTGTCTTCTTTCTTTGTCCTTTGTAAACCTGCTTCTTTCTCTTCATTTCTTTTCTGGGTCGGAGGCCCCAGAAAATTGTTCCTGACCAAATGAAGTGAGTCGCCTTATTAGGTCCCATTTGAGTCACCTTATACATTGAAAACATTTTAAACAATGAAAACCACACTTGTGCACATAGTTTACCTTGCTTACTTCCTTAAAGTAAATATGCTTACAACACAATTAGGACTTAAACATGGAAATTTACAGTTATTCATTGCAGTTTCCTAGTGAATTATTATTTTTTAGACAGACACTTAAGAGCCTATTAAGTATCAAGTGTTTTACAGGTTTTATTTAATCTTTACCATTCTGCAAAAGTTTTATTTCTTTGTTTTACAGATGAGTAGACTCAAACTCAGGGAATTAGATACGATATCCAAGGTCATCTAGATTTCCTGGCTCTGTCTGCTGGATCACATTTGCTTTTGTACTTTTAACTGACTATGATTGAAATATATACTTTTATAATCCATGGGTAACAACACTGCCTGTGTGTGGTTTTTTTTCTTTTCTTTATTTTGGTAACCTCATTAATGCATTAATGTTCTCTTGTTTGAAGTTGTAAGTTTGTAACAAAACAAGGTAGCAATGAGAAATTGGACAATGTCTGAAATTTCCTTCCTCTGTCTTTATTGTTGTCATTCTGCTAGGTATCAGCTGTAGTGATTATATGCCAAGCAATAGTAACTTTCTTAAACTAGACACTCCTGAAAATATTTTAAAGAGTTTTATTAATCTGTAAGCTGTAGTTGAACAGTAACAAACTTTTTTATTTCCTCCTGGATTGATTACCGTAGACATAACATTATTAATGTCTTCTAAGGGCTCTTTAACATAATGCTTATTTACTGAAATGTGTTTTGTAGCTTCATCAGCAATTGAAGTCGGTGATATGTGGACTCTGCAGATTATATAACCTTCCTAAGCACATAGATGTTGAGATGCCAGATCAACCACTACCCATGGGTCAGGTAAAGTAAAATTCTCTAGTTTCAAGAGATAAAATAAATTGTCTCAAACAAAAGTCAAACTAGGATGATTTTTTTTATTACTCAACTTATTTAGAAGTTAGTTTTTTTGTACCTATTGAATTGTTCTGTTTGTTCTGTTAGATACTAAAATAACCTTTTCATTCTTTGGAGCTGCTGTTGTTTAGTATGACAGGCAACAATTGCCCTTTTCCCTAACACCAGCTTTTGTTGTGAATATTCTTGGTGTCCGTAAATGTTCTTGCTTCTTTCATAGTTTGTGTTTTCTCAATGAATTACCTTCACCTAGAAATGCCATCTCCTTAAGTCTGTCTGTGCTTCTTAAGGACTCGCGCAAATGTTATTTCCTGCAAGTGACAGAAATCTCCACTAGGTCACCACTACCCCTAACTTCTTCCTGGATGTACCTATTTAGGCATCAGTTATTGACATTTTAGTATAATACATGAGAATTTAGCTCTTATACCACCCACTTTTCCTTCCTCAAATATTATCCTTAGTCATATAAGTAATCACTAATTATCATTAGGACTTCATAAAGCCAAGTTTTCTAGTATATTTAGGATAGGATATTTCTTTTCATGGTCCTGCCTTTTGTTTTGCAGTGTCTTCCTCATAATAGTAACTTTTAATTAAAAAAACTCTGTCGTAGCCCTTTCTCTGAGATCTCCTTCTCTTCCAAAGCCTTTGGCTCCTCTGTGCCCATTTTGGCAGGTTGTTCTTTGGGTTGGCTGTGCAGATGTCATCTTGAGGTTTTCTCATCTGCTCTCCTAGAGTTGATCCATTGTTTCCTGGATCCCATGTCATCTTTCTTGGCTTTCCCTTTGTCATTTTACCTGACTGTTTCCTCCAGTAAAATCCAAAGGAAGCATAGAGTGGCATATTTTCTGATCTCTAGCTTCTGAAAAAAATGCAATGCAGTGTTTGGCTTTTGGAGTCAGTCGAGATAGGTTTGAATCTTGGTTCTACTGCTTATTAGCTGTATGCCTTTGAGCTGATTCCCTAAGTGCTCTATGCATCAGTTTTCCATTTGCAAAATGGGGAGCCAGCAATAGTATTGGTACCTATGTTTCTAGGGCGCTATGAGGATTAAATGAGTTGGTATATGTAAACCATTTAGAACAGTGCCC
>NW_016826887.1:0-671 GCF_001698545.2 Rhinopithecus bieti | reverse complement strand
CTTATAGAAATTTTATGGCAAATAGAAATTTTGTTAAAGCAGCCCCAGTGGAATAAGAGACAAGGTGGGTGGAGTTTGGGTTCACCTACCTCCAGACACTGCCTCTGGATGAGGGCTCCTGCCCCTCCCACTTGAATCAATCCCTCCTCAAGGAGGACATTTTACCTGATACCTCCAATCAGCCCCCAAGTGAGGCTCCCATCCTGCAGAAATCCCTGACCTGGCTCTGATGAACCCTTTCCTTTCAAAACCAAACTGCAGGAGAGCAGGGCCTTTGACGGGTCTCAACAGAGCCCACTGAGCAGTCTGCCAGTGTCACCCATGCTATGCAGAGCTCCCACCTATTGTCAAAGGGCCCCACATTCACTCACTAACCAAAGTTCCCTTTTGTAAGATCCCTTGGTCCTTTCTAACTCCCAGAGACCATGGGAACCCCTACACTTTGTCCAGCAGTCTCCTTTATTGATCTCTCACAAACCCCACCTGCTACCAAACTCCCCTTCTGGGACTGTTGTTCAGCCCTGGTTTCCATGGGCTACTTCTCCCTGATGCTCTGCCCCCTGCAACTTGCTGTCAGAAAAACCTCCCATCCTCTGCCTCCATTTCTGCCACCTCTGATTAATACCCTTGCCCCGTCATTCTTTTCTCAACACGAATGTCCACTCAATGCA
>NW_016826886.1:0-4081 GCF_001698545.2 Rhinopithecus bieti | reverse complement strand
TAGATATGTAAAAAAAACAACAACTATAAAACGTTGATAAAAGAGATTGAAAAGACACAAGTAGATGAAAACTATCTCATGTTCTTGGATGAAAAGTATCAATATTACCAAAATGTTCATACTACCCAGTGTTCTACATATTACATGCAATTCCTGTCAAAACTTCAATGCCATTTTTCATAGATGTGAAAAAAATTATAAAATTTATGTGGAACCACAAAAAAATTCTGAATAGCTACAGCAATCATGAGCAAAAAGAATCAAGCTGAAGGCATCAAACTACCTGATTTCAAACTATACTAGAAAATGATAGTAATTAAGACAGCATGGTACAGGCATAAAACTAGATGCATTGACCAATGGAACCAAATAGAGAACTCAGAAATGCATCCACAGTCAAGTGATTTTTGACAAAGGTGCTAGAAATATAAATGGGAAAACATAAATGATGTTGGGAAATTGACTATTCATATGCAAAAGAATGAAATTAGACCTTTACCTCACACCATATGCAAAAATCAATTCAAAGTAGATTTAAGACCTGAAACTGTAAAACTCCTGAAGAAAACATGGGAAAAAATATATGACATTTATTTGGGCAAAATGTTGTTAGATTGTTTAGATGTTTTAGACCCCAAAAACTCAGGAAACAAAAGCAAAATAGACAATTGGGATTACATCAAATAAAAGTGTCTATACAACAAAGGAAACAATTAACAGAATGAAGAGACAACCTGCAGATTGGAAGAAAACATTTGCATGCCGTACATCTGATAAGGGATTAATATTCAAAATAAAGAACTCAAACAACTCTAAAAAAGAAAACAAATAATCCAATTAAGAAATGTGCAAGGAACCTGAATAGACATTTCTCAAAAGAAGACATGAATCGTTAATAAATATATGAAAAGATGCTTGACATCACTAATCATTAGAAAGATGCAAATTAAATCCATACTGAGATATCACCTCATACCTGTTAGAGTGGCTACTATCAAAAAGACAAATGATAGCAAGTGTTGGCAAGGATGCAGTAAAACAAGAATCCTTGTACACTGTTGGTGGGAATGTAAATTAAGACAGCTATTATGGAAAACAGTAGAGAGTTTCCACAAAAATTAACAATAGAATACCATGTGATCCAGCAATCTCATTTCTAGGTATTTACCAGAAGGAATTGAAATCAATTGAAAATAATTGAAGTCAACTGAAATCCATTATGTGTTGACGAGATATCTGCACTACAGTGTTGATGACAGCACTATTCATAATAGCCAAGAGATGGAATCAACATAAATGTCCATCGACAAATCAATGAGTAAAGAAAATGTGGTATATTGACACAATGGAATACTATTCAGCTTTTGAAAAGAAGGAAATCCTGTCATTTGTGACATCATTGATGAAACTGAAGGACATTATGTTAAATGACATAAGCCATGCACAAGAAGATAAATACTGCATATTCTCACTTACATGAGGAATAATGAAACCATCTCACTCATAAAAGCAGTGAGCAGAATAGTAGTTACCAGAGGCTGGGGGCTGGGAAAATGGGGAGATGATGGTCAAAGGTTACAAATCCTCAGTTAAATAAGAGGAGTAAGTTTGATTTTTTTCTTTTTCTTTTTTTGGAGATCTATTACACAGCGTGGTGAATATAGCTAACAATTTATTACTATAATTTTCAACATTGCTAAGATAGTAAATTTCACATGTTCTGATCACAAAAGATGTTAAATATTTGATGTGATGGATATGCTATTTAGCTTGATTTAATCATTCTACCTTTTATTTTTAAATCATAACATCACTTTGTATCCCACAAATATATACAACTATAGTCTGTCAATATGTAATAAAATGAATCTAGAAAGGACATTATTGGTTAATTTGGAAAATTTATAAGTATAGGCTATAACTTATTAATGTAAAATAGAATTGTATTGATTAAATTTCCTTAGTATCTGTAGTTATGAAAGAAAATGCCCCTGTTACTAGGAAAGATAAGCTGAAATGTTTAAGAGTGAAGTATTATGATGTTTGTAATTAAATCTCAAATGATTCAGCCACAGAGAAAAAGAGAACTTTTGTATATACACACACAGAGAAAGTGATAAGGCAAATGTGCCAAAATATCACCAATTGGAGAACAGAGGTGAAAAACTGTGTCTGTTCCCTGAACTCTTGTAACTTTTGTGTAGGTATGAATATTTATCAAAATAAAAGGTCAAAGAAGGGAGGGGGAAAAGATTTTTCTACTGAGGTCAAAGAAAGGAATGGGGGACAATTCTTTGCCATGTGGGTAGGACAACTCCATGTTTTGTGGAACACCTATCCCTTCCTGAGCTTCAATCTACAGTGCCAGTATTGATCTAATCACCACGGCATCCAAAGTTGCCCCTATAAATTTCTAAACAGAGAGAAAGGGAGTGAGCACCAATGCTTAGTATCTCCGCACTCCACTGAGAACCATCACTGGAGGGGAATCCATGTAGTGATGTGCCCTGGGTTTGGGTTGGAAGAATGTATGGAGATTAAGAGCTAAATAGAGATTATTTCACTTCTGCAAGAGTGGTCTGTGAACCAGCAGTGCCAGCATCCCCTGGAGGCTTAATAGAGATGCAGAATCTCATGCCTCAGGCCCTGGCCTTCTCCTCAACTTCTGAATCAGAATCTGTGTTTTAACAAGATCTAGGTGATGTCAAAGCACATTGAAACTTGAACAACACTGCTTTAGGCTGCAGATTTTAAGCTATGCTGCCTGGGCAAGCTCCTTGGGTAGCTGGAGGGTGGGGAGTGGGGCCACCCTCATTCCTGCTCCTAACACAAGACTCAGCTCCTTGGGCTTCCACTTCAATTTTGGGTTGAAGAAAAGGTTTGGCAGCTGAAAACACTTGAAAAACTACTCTCCAGCTCTCCTTTTACCAATGAGTAAATGGAGGCCCACAGAAGTTGTGTGGCTGGCTGACATGCACAGGATGCATTCTTGACAAAGTCAGGAGTCAAATTCAGCACTCTCAATCCTGAGACCAGTGCTGTTTCCACAGTGCTCTGGGCTTGTTCTGCTCAGCGACACGATGTGAGGCTGGGTTAGGGGTCTGCTGCTGTCACTATGCACCACAGGCCCACAGCCTGGCCCCTACTGCCCTGCTGGAAGCCATCAGTGGACTCCAGCAGCAGGCAGATCTTATTTGTCTCTGTGACTTATTTCTTTGAGAAACACCTCTCTGGCCCTTACAACGTGCCAGGCCAGGCATATACTAAGCATTTTATAAATATTACCCAATTAAAACTCCATAGCAACCCCATGGGTAACCAAGGCACAAAAATATTATGCATCTGTGATAAGCACAGTCGACCTCAGGGAATGAGTAGCAATGAGTAGCTGTAAGAAAGCCACTGATGCTTGGGCCCTGATATCAGAATGTGATTTTGTTTCTCTTTGGTGCATGTGGGGAAAAGAGGCAAACTCAACCAGTGAAACGAAAGTCCCTCCAGGTTTCACCTCCAGGTGGGATGAAGGCTCTCTGCAGCCTTACTGACCCAGCTGCCTGGGAGGAGAGCCTGCTTGACCAGGGTGAAGCTGCTGGGGGAGTGTGGGTGCAGAGGGGATGCTCCCAGCTGTCGGATGAGCAGGGCCTGGTCTGCTCTATAGACTCCAGGAGGTTGCAGACTCACTGCCCGGCTGCAAACTGCAGCATAACCCCTTCCTTCATCTCACAGACCCTGACCCTGCTTTATTTTCCACAGTGCTTGCTTGCAGGCTTCTGAACCATCCACAAATACTTAGAATGTTAGCTCAGACTACTTACGCTTTTGTAGGAGCCCCTGCCCCCAATCTCCCCAACACCAAAACAAAATAGTCGCTACCCCTCATCCCCATCTCTGCCCAAACTCTGTGCTGGTCAAAAGAAAAGAGTCTTCTTTCTAATCAAACCTGGAATTACCTCCAGGATCTGAGACTCATTTGCTAAATTTCTTACAGTAATGAGCAAAGGCTGTCTGTGGATTTTTTTAATGTTAATATAATGTATCATGTTTATTGATTTGTGTTCACAGACGACATGATCTTATACCC
>NW_016826885.1:0-1237 GCF_001698545.2 Rhinopithecus bieti | reverse complement strand
CTCAGCCTCCCAAAGTGCTGGGATTACAGGCTTGAGCCACCGCACCCGGCCCAAAAAATTTTTTAAAAATTAGCTGGGCATGGTGGTACACACCTGTTGTCCCAGCTACTTGCGGGGCAGAGGTGGGAGGATTGCTTGAGCCCAGGAGGTCAAGTCTGCAGTGAGTTGAGATTGCGACAGTGCACCCCAGCTGGTTTGATAGAATGAGATCCTGCCTCCAAAATAAATAAATAAATATGTGTGTATATATATATTTAAGTTAAAAACCCATAAAATATAGTGGCCATGAGAAGCCCCATTGAGAAGGTAACAACTGAGTAAAAGACATGATGAGAGAATTGGCCATCTGGGGAAGAAGTGTTCAGGAAGAAGAAAGCCAGCACAAATGCCCTAAGATAGCAGCATCCCTGGCATGCCTGAGAAATTTAAGGGAGCCAGAGTAGCTACAGTAGAGTGATTCTAGGGAGAATGTAGTAAGAAATGACCAGATCATCTTGGGCCATGTAGACCAGTGGTGAGATGGGGAGCCATGGGAGGGATTTGAGCAAGAAGGGTGACATGATATTTTATTCTAAACCATCACTGGCTGCTACGTTGAGAATAGACTACACAAGGAAACCAGTGTTGATAATAGACTTGGGGGAGGGGAAGCAATTATTGCAGTAATCCTAGCAAGAGATCATAGTGGTCAGAGAAGTAGTAGATGTGCTGAGAAGCCAGATGTTGAAATTTGTGAAGGTAGAGAAAATAGTTTTTCCTGATATATTTAATGTGGTGTGGGAAAGAATGGGTATTGCTCTGAGCAAGTGCACATATAGAGTTGTCATCAAATAAGGTGGGGAACCCTTTGGATGGAACAGATTGGATGGGGAGAGAGGTTGGGTGTTTGGTTTTGTATGTTTGCTTTGAGGTATCTGTTAGACTTCCTAATGGAAATGTAGAATGAGCAGTTGGAGATACCAGTCTTGGTTCAAGCTAGCATTCTGAGTTAACATTTACATAGCATTATATAGTATTTATGTTGTTTTATAGTAAATATAAATATATAACATTCTTTAAATTTTCTTCTCTTGAAATAGTGACAATTGATTATTGATTTTCTTTACTACTAGAAGCTGTTTCCTGTTTTAAGAATGTATAAACTTAACATCACTTAAATTGTAAATTTTAAATGAAGGGTGATTAATAACGTTTTAACAAATGCTATGTATTAAGCCTGTAAAATAAAATTATCACT
>NW_016826884.1:0-323 GCF_001698545.2 Rhinopithecus bieti | reverse complement strand
TCGGCAACGTGGAGAAATCTGGGAGCACCTTCTCCCGAGAGCTGGTGCTGGTCACAGGGCCGTCGGACAACCAGGCCAAGTTCACGTGCAAGGCTGGCCAGCTCAGCGCGTCCACGCAGCTGGCGGTGCAGTGTGAGGGCGCGCACGGCTGAGGCCCGGGGGCGGACTCGGCGGGGGCAGGACGAGGTGGGGACAGAGCCAGGTGGGGCAGGGACCCAGCGAACCCTGGACTCGGGGGGTGCGGGCGGGGGCGGGGTGGGGGACCCGAGACTGGACGGAGCCTGGGGTGCAGGCGGGATGGACGCAGACCAGGCCGCCCCTAA
>NW_016826883.1:0-1451 GCF_001698545.2 Rhinopithecus bieti | reverse complement strand
TATATATATAACTTAAAAGAGGAGGATTGTTGGAAATTAAAAGAGACTTAAGAGGTCACTAAATGCACTATGTGGGTTTTGTTTAGACCCGGAATTAAACAAACCAGCATAAAAAACATTTTGAGACAATATTAGGCAAGCTGGATATAGATTGAGTGTTAGAAAATATTAAGAAAGTATTGTTAACTTGGTTAGGTGCAATAACAATATTGTATTTATATTACCAACCAACCAATAAAACAACAATAAAAACATTCCACAAAAATATTTCCAGAAGAAATACATATCTTGAATTTGCTTTAAAATAATGAGATGAAAAAAAAGTGTTGGATGAAAGATACAAGACTGGTAAGTGTATCCAGTTGCCAAATCCGGGTAGTGGCTCCACGAGGGTCATTTTCATATGCTCTACTTTTTGTAAGTATTGAAGTATTTCTATAGTGGAAAGGTCAAACACTAAAATGTAGAACCCAAGAATTTCACAGCGGTCTCCATCCCACCAACATTCTCTCCCTCAAGATGATGGCTGGCACCCTGTGGCAGCAAGGACTAGGGAGTTAAGGGATACGGTAAAGGAAAATAAATGAAGAAAAGTTCAGAATTTCATCTACTACATATGCTTTTCTATTTCATTATTTTCACTTGAAACAGACCAGAACATTAGGATATCATGACAACATTGTCCAGTTTATTAAATATACGTAGATGTTCTTGTGATACATTTTAACAACATTTATTTAAAAATATTATTGGATGTATGTAGTTATTTGGTCATTATACTCTCAATGAATCAATGTAGAATATAACTAGTATCATAGAATTCATGATTTTCTTTTTAATTTAAAAAATTTTGTACTTGAAAAAGTCGTGATTCACTTACATAGACAAGGGCAACAATGTTTAAAAGAATATTTTTTTCATTTATACCCTGGGAGTTTTGACCCTGAGATAAAGCGAACTTTTGAAATAAAGGCAGCTTTCTGGCTAGTTTCGTAATGAGCATCTCTGCCACGTGCCTGGGCCTATTAGCCTTCCTCTGTGCTTTTCTGCATGGAAGCAGCCAGTTTGAAGGGCCGTTTCAGTGTTATTAGACCTGCCACAGCCAGGCCTGAACCCTGAGGATGGCGGTGTTCTCTGAACACAGACAGATAATCCTGCTGATCATTTTGCAGCTCAAGCAAAGGGGGACAACAAGGAGCTTTGTGCAAACTACTATCCTGAGGGCACTTTGAGCCTCATTCCCTGGGTTGCCCTTCCGCCAGGCTTAGAAGCAGCTTCCTCCCTATTGTCTCCATGGACTGCAAGATGAATACATTCAAGCTCAAACCTGCTCTAGGACCTGTTTCCTTTCATTGTCCAAATACCAATTCACTAGTGGGTATTCACGATCGGGTTTCTTTTTTGCATTGTGTGCATGTACCTGTGTGAGGTGAGAAGGGAAAGGAAGGGGA
>NW_016826882.1:0-664 GCF_001698545.2 Rhinopithecus bieti | reverse complement strand
TTTTGAGATGGAGTCTCGCTCTGTTGCACAGGCTGGAATGCAGTGGCTTGATCTCAGCTCACTGCAATCTCTGCCCCCTGGGTTCAAGCAATTCTCCTACCTCAGCCTCCCTAGTAGTTGAGATTACAGGTGTATGCTGCCACACCTGGCTAATTTTTATATTTTTAGTAGAGATGGGGTTTTGCCTTTTTGGCCAGGCTTGTCTCGAACTCCTGACCTCAAGTGATCTGCCCACCTCGGTTTCTCCAAGTGCTGGGATTACAGAAATGAGCCACTGAGCCCAGCCCAGAAAATAGATTCTTATTGCACTTATGCAAAAACCTATATTGCCATAATTTAAGAGTACTCACAAATAGTTTCTAAATTTTGGAGAAATCAGGTAGAGAGAAACAAATATGCTTCAAATTTTGTTCACAGGAGTATAGTTTACTCAATTGCTAAAAGCTGTAAATAGCTCAAAAGTTTCCTTCACTCTGAAAAGCAAAAGAAGGAATCAGCAGCATTTTAAGCAAAGTTAAAAAGATTACTTCAGTTTTCTGTTGGTTCAGTTAATTCAGTTAACTCCTGTTCTATTTGATATTCATGAACATTCCAGCTCTTCATGAGAGTTCTGAAAGTTGTTTCCTCTATTCTAATATTACAATTTCCAAAGTTATTAGAAGCC
>NW_016826881.1:0-320 GCF_001698545.2 Rhinopithecus bieti | reverse complement strand
GAAATTTAGTTTACCTGGTCTAAAATCATACAGGAAGCATTGTCAAATATAGAATGGTGTTTGGCTTCTTTGGTCTAAAACTAATAAAAATAGGTGCTAAAGGAAATTTCTCAGTAGAAAGGCACCAAGGACTGTAAAGTCCACTGCTGATGTCCTCACCTTAAAACAAAAGGTCAATTTCTTAAAATTACATACTTGGTTTATATTCCACTTCCCTTTCCCTCAAAACTAAAAGTCTTTTAGCACACGTACCACCCCTAGAATTTCCGGTAAACCAGCACCAGCTTGAAGATCACATTCTCATCAAAAGGTGAAAAAAT
>NW_016826880.1:0-4084 GCF_001698545.2 Rhinopithecus bieti | reverse complement strand
CCTGGGCAACATAGTGAGACCCCATCTCTACAACAAATTAAAAAATTAGCTGGGCATAGTGGCACATGCCTGTAGTCCCAGCTACTTGGGAGGCTGAAGTGGGAGGACTGCTTGAGGTCAGGTTGATTGCTTGAGCAGAGTGGAGTGGAACGGAACGGAACGGAACGGAACGGAATGGAAGAGAACAGAACAGAACAGAACAGAACAGAACAGAACAGAAAGGAAGGAGGGAAGGAAGAGAAAGAGAAAGAAAGAGGCCAGGCACGGTAGCTCGTGGCTCATGCCTATAATCCCAGCATTTTGGGAGGCCGAGGCGGGTGGATCATGAGGTTGGGAGTTGGAGACCAGCCTGACCAGCACAGTGAAACCCCATCTCTACTAAAAATACAAAAATTAGCAGGGCATGGTGGTGCACACCAGTACCAGCTACTCCAGAGGCTGAGGCAGGAGAATCGTTTGAAGCCAGGAGGCGGAGGTTGCAGTAAGCCAACATTGCACCACTGCACCCTAGCCTGGGCAACAGAGCAAGACTCTGTCTCAAAAGGAAGGGGAGGGGAGGGGAAGGGAGGGAAAAGAAAAGAAAGAAAGGTTACAGTAAATATAAAAGATAATAAACGGTACACCTGTATAGGACATTTACCATTAAACTTGCCAGGTCTGAAAGTTGCTTTGGGTGAGTCAGTAAGGAGTGGTGAGTGAGGGTGGCCTAGGACATTACTGTATACTCCCACAGACTTTTGAAAAACTGTCCACTTAAGCTACACTAGATTTATTTTTAAAAATTAATTGTGCTAGGACATTTTGATGTCTATGACTTCAGCATGTGATAGGAATTCTTCAGCTTCATTATAAGCTGATGGGACCACTGATGTATGTGTGGTCCTTCACTGCCTCAAAGGTCATTATGTGGCCCATGACTGGTTTGATTCGTGTTCTGCCTGCCCCATGGTCTCAGGGATGGGAAAGGTGTTGTGTGTTTATTGAGTGTGAGCATCTCAGCTTCTTCTTGTAATCCTAAGTAATAATTGCACTTTCTGCTCCTCTTGCCTTCTGCTGCTCTGAGTTAAAAAATTAAAGTTAAAAAACCAGATAACTGGTTTCTGAGGCAGTCTAGGATCCCAATTCTCAAGCTCCTGCTTGTATGAAGCACCATTTTACTGAAACTTAGGGACAATTCTGAGGCAGTGACCACCTTTCATGAGGTGACAACATTGCCAGGCAAAGTAGAAGCAGAGCAAGTGCCCACTGTGTCTTCATGTTCTAGGTTTTTAGGGACGGTTCCCAGCTCAAGTCTTCTGTCCTCTTGTTCAACCAACAAGTACTAAGTAGTGGTGATGAAAAACCCTAGAGATACTGGTTAAGGATAACTATAAAATAACCAGGATGATCATTGTAGCTAACACTTTTGAGACCCAAGTTGTAGAGGTGTTATCCCCATTTTAGAGGTAAGGAAACAGAGACTCAGGGAGCTAAGATACTAGCATAAAGCTAACATCATTTAACCTGAGTCTGTCATCGAAGACCTTACCTGTACTCTACAAAGACGTTCTGAACTTATGATGGCATAACTTAATGATCTTTTGACTTTATGATGGTGCAAAAGCTATGTGTATTCAGTGGAAACCATATTTTAAATTTTGACTTTTTTTGTTATAAATTTTTTTTCTTTTTTTTTCTTTTGAGACGGAATCTCGCTCTGTCGCCCAGGCTGGAGTGCAGTGGCGCAATCTCGGCTCACTGCAAGCTCCACCTCCCGGGTTCATGCCATTCTCCTGCCTCAGCCTCCCAAGTAGCTGGGACTACAGGCACCCACCACCACACCAGGCTAATTTTTTCTGTTTTTTAGTAGAGACGGGGTTTCACCGTGTTAGCCAGGATGGTCTCTATCTCCTGACAAATTGTTTATTTTTATTATTATAAAACAGGCATTGTGTTAGATGAGTTTGCCCAACTGTAAGCTGGTGTAAGTGTTCTGGGCACGTTTAAGGTAGGCTAGGCTAGACTATGATGTTTGATAGCTTACGTGTATTCAATACATTTGTGACTTCTGCTATTTTCAACTTACGATGGGTTCATCAGGATGTAACCTCATGCTAGCTCGAGAAGCTTCCGCATCCTGTTGCTTCTGCCCTCACATCCTGCACTGACACTGCAAATAGCTCTGAAGGTAGGGAGAAGGAGAAGCAGTCTTGTCATCTGAGCCAGCTCTGCCAAAACTGCTTTTCAAGGAGTGAAAGGACTCACCTTTCGCTCTGGCTGAGACACCCAAGACTTGGGACTGGTACAAAGGACAGGGGTTTGCTGGATTGATGCTTACACTCCAGCAGCAGCAAGCACCCCAATCTTCATACTCAGATCCAGCCCAGGGTCACAGGTTTATCTCCTTCACTAGGACCATTCAGGCTCATGTCTTCCTTGTCTCCACCCTGCTAATTGTCTACAAACTCAGAAAAGGCCTTTGAATCTAACACAGTTCTGCCCATGGCAGAAACACACAGAGGGAGGAGAAAATAGGTCGGGAACTTCAGAATGTGCAATAAAATAGAAACCCCTGCAATGTTCTCAGCACTGAAGCATTAAAATAAAATCATTGGACAATTATTTGCCTGGATCGAGAAAGTGAAGTCATTTTAGAAGCTGCCACTAATCTGAAAAAATAACAAGTGTGATTTGATCCATGCAAGGAACCAGAGTGCTTGAAGATTTCTCTGCCGGAGGCTCCGCACTTTCATGAGGTATTGACAAAGACCCAAGGGTAAGTTACGGGGGGAGCACGACCACTGTGAGCTTTTGCAGAAGTAGTGGGAGCTGGCTAAGTTAAGATCAATGATTTCCTTGATTGCCTGGCTTCCCCCTCTCTTAAGCCTGGTCTCCGTCTCAATTTCTATTCCTATCGGCCAGAAAAATAAAGATTGTTTACAGAGCTGAAATAATACCTGCTTGGTTTATCTTATTTTAGAAACAATAAAAGCTAGGGAGTTGGAAGGATTAAGGAGGAAAAAAATCAATTGTGTTCTTTCATGTTGGAAACATTAAAAAATAAGTCACCCTGTTACCTGCTCTAAGGTCCAATTTGGCTCTCCATTACCCAGGGCAATTTCCAATTTCATCCTGCAACTTCCCAAGGTTTAAACTCAGTTGAACCATAACTGAAGCCCCTTGACAGACTCCAAGAAACTTTTCTGGTCAGTTTTGACAATTCCAGGCCATGAATCTGATGCTAAACATGCCAAAAGAAATGGAAGTGTTTGCTTTGGCATCAGCACCAAAACACAGTCAGCAGCCCGAGTCTGGCTGAATCATTTTGAATGTTTTAAAAATGTTTCACATCTTGTTATTTCACAGCATCTTTGCAAGAAAGGTAAAGTAGATTTGCTCCCTCTCCCACCGACCCCGCATTATACAGATGTGGACATTGAAAAAAAAAATCCAAACAACAAAAAGAGAGGAATTGGCTGGCCCCAAACCACAAGGATAATAGATGGTTAAACTAGGTTAGAATCCAGGTTTTCTAACTCAACGCAGTGCTCATTCTGTTCTGCTCTGGACCACGCACCTTTACAGGATGCTGCCAGCCCAAATGCAGGAGTGACTGGGCTTATCAGACAAGAAAGCCAGGTCCTCAAATCTAGGCCATCCAAGGGTGGCCACAGCAAGTTCAGCAGGATGCAGAACATAGCAGCCTTTCTCCCTGCCTGCATCTCCCCCCAGAAGGAGCTCTGAAGAAGGACAGGGCAGTTTGAAGTGTGACCCCATCACACACTCCACGAACTAGCATGCCATGGCCCCTGCTTGCCCTCCCTGACTCAGTCTCTTCATCTGTGATGAGAGATACCAAATATTCTACAGCAGTGTTCCAACATAGGGGACCTCATCTCTACAAGAAATTAAAAAATTAATCAGATGTAGTGGTGCATGCCTGTGGTCCCAGCTACTCAGGAGGCTGAAGTGGGAGGATTGCTTGAGCTTGGGAGCTTGAGGCTGCTGTGAGCCATGATCACACCACCACACTCCAGCCTGGGTGACAGAGCAAGACCCAGTATCAAAATAATAATAATAGGCCAGGCGCGGTGGCTCATGCCTA
>NW_016826879.1:0-324 GCF_001698545.2 Rhinopithecus bieti | reverse complement strand
AGTGCTCAGGAGTTTCAGGCCTTTAAGGCCAGGCCAGACTGCAGGGGACTCTGCAGCCGGGTGGGGGTTTCGATCCTGCACTGTGGCCTTGCAACTGCGAGGCCCTGGGGGTCGTGCTTCGTTCGCCTGAAATCCTAGTTCGTGCGTGCAGGAGGCGCCTGGCTTGCCCGGCGGTGCAAAGCAGCAAGCCGGAGGGCGCAGTAGGCGTGTCCGCCCACGGCGGCCTCTGTAAGCCCGGCAGGCGCACGGCTCCCGGCTCCCGTCCCCGCCTCCGCCCCGCCCCCGCCTCCGCCCCACTCCCGCGCGGCGCAGGCTCCTGCCCCG
>NW_016826878.1:0-1909 GCF_001698545.2 Rhinopithecus bieti | reverse complement strand
TCCAGCATTTGTTGTTTCCTGACTTTTAATGATCACTGTTCTATCTGGTGTGAGATGGTATCTCATTGTGGTTTTGATTTGCATTTTTCTCTAATAACCAGTGATGATGTGTGTGTGTTTTTTTTTCATGTATTTGTTGGCCTCATAAATATCTTCTTTTGAGAAGTGTCTGTTTCTATCCTCCCATTTTCTTGATTTTTTTTTTTTTTTTTTTTTTTTTTTTTTTTTTTTTTTTTTTTTTTTTTTGCAAATTTGTTTAAATTCATTGTAGATTCTGGCCCTTTGTCAGATAGATGGGTTGCAAAAATTTTCTCCCATTCTGTAGGTTGTCTGTTCACTCTGATGATTATTTTCTGTGCAGAAGCTCTTTAGTTGACTTAGATCCCATTTGTCAATTTTGGCTTTTGTTGCAATTGCTTGTGGTGTTTTAATTATGAAGACTTTGCTCATGCTTATGTCCTGAATTGCATTGCCTAGGTTTTCTTCTAGGGTTTTTACAGTTTCAGATTTTATGCTTAAGTCTTTAATCCATCTTGAGTTAATTTTCATATAAGGTGTAAAGAAGGGGTGCAGTTTTAGTTTTCTGCATATGGCTAGCCAGTTTTCCCATCAGCATTTATTAATTAGGGAATACTTTGCCACACTGTGGTGAGTTCTGCCTAGTCCAAACTTCCCAGCAGCTGTCTTAACACTGAGAGGGGAAAACCGCCTACTGAAGCCTCAGTTATGGTGGATGTCCCTCTCCACACCAAGCTCGATCATCCCAGTTCAACTTCAGACTGCTGTGGCTTGTAGAGAGAATTTCAAGCCAGTTGTTCTTAGCTTGCTGGGTTCCATGGGAGTGGGATCCTCTGAGCGAGACCACTTGGCTCCCTGGCTTCAGCCCCCTTTCCAGGGGATTGAACAGTTCTATCTCACTGGGGTTCCAGGTGCCACTGGGGAGGGGGTAGGGAGGAAACTCCTGCAGCTAGCTCAGTGTCTACCCAAACAGTCACCAAGTTTTGTGCTTGAAACCCAGGACCCTGGTGGTTTAGGCACACAAGGGAATACCCTGGTCTGCGGCTTGCAAAAACTGTGGGAGAAACATAGTATCTGGGCCTGATAGCATGGTCCCTCATGGCTTCTCTTAGCTGGGGGAGGGAGATCCTTGGCCCCTTGCACTTCCTGGGTGAGTTGATGCCTGCTTCTGCTTGCCCTCCGTGGGCTGCACTCACTGTCTCACCAGTCCCAATGAGATGAATCAGGTACCTCAGTTGGAAATGCAGAAATCACCTGCCTTCTGCATTGGTCTCACTAGGAACTGCAGACTGGAGTTGTTCCTATTTGGCCATCTTCGCTCTGTGTTTTTCTAACTATGCCCTCTGTAGAAGCCTAAAAATAATGGCTAACCCAATAGTAGACCAGGTTGTGATCTTAAATACTAATTTTTACCATAAAGAATAAAATATTTTTGGATATATAACTAAATTCAGGAGGGTGTATGTAACATATAAGATAAACCTAGGGCATCTTTTCAAACATGTAATTAAAAAACTATAAAAAGACTATAACAGAAATCGAGAGCCAACTTGGAGAAACACTCAGTCTCCAAAACTGTCTGAGGTTGGGCCAATTTATTAGCATTTCTCACCCTCAGTGTAAATATCTTCTAAAGCAATGTTTCTCAAAATGGGGTTAATGAGAACCACTAGGTTTGCTAGTTCAAAACAGACTATCACGCTCCATCCTAAACCTCAAGAATCAGAAACTCCACAGGTGAGACCTTGACATAACTATCTTTATTAAGTGCCCCTGGGTGAGCTAGGTAATCTGCAAAGTTCAGGAAACATTGCTTTAGAAAATCTGGCTACTGCTTTGGTTCAAGAGCATGAAATGAACCAAGATGTTTTTTTTTAAAATAAACATTATT
>NW_016826877.1:0-1033 GCF_001698545.2 Rhinopithecus bieti | reverse complement strand
GATTTGTAGGGCAGACATGGTGGTTCACACCTGTAATCCCATCACTTTGGGAGGCCAAGGCAGGCGGATCACTTGAGGTCAGGAGTTTGAGACCAGGCTGGCCAACATGCTGGAACCCCATCTCTACTAATAATACAAAAATTAGTCGAGCGTGGTGGCGCCTGCCTATAATCTCAGCTACTCAGGAAGCTGAGGCACAAGAATTGCTTGAACCCAGGAGTTGGAGGCTGCAGTGACCCAAGATTGGCCACTGCACTCCAGCCTGGGTGACAGAGTGAGACTGTGTTTCAAAAAAAAAAAAGATTTGTAAAGAGTTGGGGGTCAATGTGAAGTAAGACAAGAAACATAACCCTGAACAAACTTAACAGATAAATAAATAACTTAAAAAGTCTAAATAAAGTTTATCATAAGACATACATAATAAAGTTAAAAACAATAAAAAGGAAAGAACGGGGAAATGTGTCAGACATACCAGAGAACAGCAGCAACAAATAAACTAATAAACCACCATGCAAAGCTAGCAATAAATGACAAATAAATGCTTACACTTAGAAATTTTATTTAATATAAACATGTTGCATGTTATATTGCATAGAGATAGCATTTGACCTTTTAGAGAAGTAATACTATAACCCCTTGCCAAAGTACATAATTTCAGCACCAAACAGGGCCCTAATTGGATAGTATTAAATGAGGTAAATTTCAAAATTGATTATTGTATGATATACTCATGTATGCTTATTTCTAAACAGAAAGCGCTAGAAATAAAAAGTAGATCATGCATTGTTTTCTATTCCCTAAACCAGTTAGTTAAGTAGGGACTTAGGCCTTGAAGAGGGCTACTCTTTAAGACATTAACAAACAGAAATACCACATGAGAGATAAATGCTTTTCATGTATTTCCTAGAAAATAAAAGATCAAAATTTTAACATTTTCTTTTATGTAACAAGAAAGGCCTTAAAACATCATACATTGATTTTAGTCCATAGTTATAAATAAATAAAATAATACTGAGATTTTCAGAGTTCTGTA
>NW_016826876.1:0-647 GCF_001698545.2 Rhinopithecus bieti | reverse complement strand
AAGAATCTTTCTGAGAAACCACTTTGTGATGTCCTAATTCATCTCACTGAGTTACACCATTCTTTCCATGGATCAGTTTGGTAGCACTGTTTTCGGGGAATCTGAGAAGGGATATTTTGGATCACATTGAAGAATATGGAGACAAAGGAAATATCCTCAGATAAAAAATTAGAAAGAACGTTTCTGGTAAAGTTATTTGGATGTGTGAGTTCATCTCACCAAGTTACAGCTTTCTTGCTTTGGAGCAGTTGTTTACACTGTTTTCTTGGAATCTGCAAAGGGATATTTGGGAGAGCATTGAGGCCTGTTTTGAAAAAGGAAATATCCTCTGATAAAAACTAGAAAGAAGGTTTCTGAGGAACTGCTTTGTGATGTCTGAATTCATCTCACAGAGTTACACTGCTCTTTTCATCGAGCAGTTAGCTAACACTGTTTTCGTGGAATCTGCAGTAGATTATGTCAGAGCGGATTGAATCTTAGGGTGATAAATGAAATATCTTCAGACATAAGGAAAAAGAAGCTTTCTGAGAAACTGATTTGTGATTTGTGAATTAATTTCACAAATTTACAGGATTCCTTTCATGGAGCACTGGGTAGCACCTTTTTTGTATAATCTGAGAAGGGATATTTTGGATTGCGTTGAAGCC
>NW_016826875.1:11317-13515 GCF_001698545.2 Rhinopithecus bieti | reverse complement strand
TTCAGTCAGTCCCTCCATTCGGGGTCCCTGACTTCCTGCAACATTATTGAAAAATTATCCTTCCCAGACCAATGTTGTGAAGCATTTCCTCTATGTTGTCTTCTAGTAGTTTTGTAGTTTTAGACCTTTAATTTGAGTATTTAGCTCACTTGAGTTGATTTTTGTATATGGTGAGAAATAAGGATCTAGTTTCATTCTCCTGCATGTGAATATTCAGCTTTATCAGGACCATTTATTGAAGAGACCCTTCTTTCTCCAATGTGAGTTCTTGGTGCCTTTTTTAAAGAATCATTTAGATAAAAATATGTTAATTTATTGCTGTGTTCTCCATTTTGTTCCATTCATCTATGTGTCTATTTTTATATCAGTGCCATACTGTTATGTTACTATAGCTTTGTAGTATATTTTGAAGCTAGGTGGTGTGATACCTCTAAGCCTTGTTCTTTTTGCTTAAGATTGCTTTGGCTATTCAGGGTATTTTATGGTTCCACACACATTTCAGGATTTTTTTTTTTTTATTTCCGTGAGGAATGTCATAGTTATTTTCATAGGGATTGCATTAAATCTATATATTGCTTTGGGTATTTGAACATTTTAACAATATTAATTCTTCTATTCCATGAATATGAAATATCTTTCTATTTTTTTGTATTCTCTTACATTTCTTTCATCAGTGCTTTATACTTTTCATTGTAAAGATCTTTCATGTCCTTGGTTAGATTTATTATTAAGAATCTTATTTTTTGTAGCTATTGTAAATTAGATTCCTTTCTTCATTTTTTTCAGATAGTTTGCTATTGGCTTATAGAAATGTTGTGATTTTTGTATGTTTATTTTCTATTCTGCAACTTATTGAGTTTGTTTATTAAGTCTAACAGTTGTTTTCTGTAGAGTCTTTAGGATTTTCTATATATAAGATTATGCCAACTGCAAACAAGGCCAATTCTTCTTCTTGCTTTCCAATTTGAATGTTCTTTATTTATTTCTCATTCTTAATTGCACTGGCTAGGACTTCCAGATATATGTTGAATAATAGTGATAGAAGTGGACATTTTGTCTTGTTCCATATCTTAGAGAGAAAGCTTTCAAAATTTCCCTGTTTAGTACTATGTTGGTTGTGTGTTGTTGTATATGACCTTCATTGTGTTGACATACATTCCTTTTATACCTAATTTGTTGAGATTTTTTATCATGAAGGGATACTGAATTTAGTCAAATGATTTAGCTCTGCCTATTGAAATAATCATATGTTTTTTGTCTTTGATTATTGTAATGTGATGTATCATATTTATTAATTTTCTGTAATGGTTGTTGACCATTTTAACTTTCAATTGTCATACTTGACATCTGAAAGATTGTATATCAGCATTAGAGTAATGGAGTATTCTGAATTTTACAATGAATTTACCTATAAAAGTGAGGTGTATACTTTCATATGTTTGCATGATAGTAATTATTGTCCTTTTGCTTTCACTTGAGACATTCCATTTAGCAATTTTGTAAGGCTTATTTTGTAGTGATGACTATTTTTCCTTCATTTCTGAAGGAAAGCTTCATTGGGCATACTATTCTAGCCAGGCAATTTTTTTTTTTTTTTTCCTCTAGCACTTTTAATATAACATCCCATTCTTTCCTGGCCTGCAAGGTTTCTGCTGAGAAATCTGCTGATAGTCTAAGGGGAATTTTCTTATATGTGACTTGATACTTTACTCTTGCTGTTTTTTAGAATTCTTTCTTTGACTTTTGACAACGTTATTATAATATGCCTTGGCGAGGGCTAAGGAAGCTTGGCGAGGGCAAAGAGACTTGAATTTATTTCAAATCTTTTGAGCTTCATGAATCTGGATGTCCATATCTCTCCCAAATCTTGGGTAGTTTTTAGGTATTGTTTTGTTAAATAGTCTTTCTGTGCACTTCTTCATCTCTTCTCCCTTTAAACTCCAAAAATGTACATATTTGATTGCTTAATAATGTTCCACACATCCTGTAGGCTTTATTTGCTCCTTTTCATTCTTTTTTTCTTTCTTGCTGACTGGTTTATTTCAAAAGACTTGTCTTCAAGTTCAGAAACTCATTATTTTGCTTGATATAGTCTGTTCTTGAAAATCTCAATTGTATATTTTAGTTCATTAAATTCTTTAGCCATAGTATTCGTGTTTGTTTCATTTTTGGTCATAGGTGTCTCTTTGCTAAATTTC
>NW_016826875.1:6448-7888 GCF_001698545.2 Rhinopithecus bieti | reverse complement strand
ACCAAATCATTCTGACCTCCATACCTATTCTATGCACATACATACAAAAACACACTCATAGATCATTTATATCTATCAAAGCATTTGTTTTTCATTTTGCTGCTGTATATAGATAATTTCACAGAAAGGACAGTAAAATCTTAAGAGTTTTAGGAAAGGCAGAGCCATCTACTTCCTTCACCTGCCATACATAAACATTAATTCAACTATGGTTTTGAGAATATAAACACTAGAAAAGCTGATTTAATATAAAAAGTTTACAGCATGTCAACCACTGTGAACAAGATACTTAGGTCATTTTTAAACAGCTACTTATCCCCCCAATCGCGTGAACAATACAGCTTCTGAATTAACCACCTAGCATTTCAGGAAAACCAGAAGGGAGAACATCAGCCATCTTTTGATCTCGCTGTGGTAGGCAGGAAGAATAACCCTCCCCCTTAAAAAAAATCTATGCCCAAATCAAGAGAACCTGTAAATATATTGTCTTAATTGGCAAAAAGAAACTTTGAAGACATAATTAAAGTTAAGGAATTTGAGATGGGAAGTTATTCTGAATTATTCACGTGGGCCCAATAAAATCACATGAGTTCTTGACAGTGGTAGAGGAGGGTAGAATTGTTGATGTGGGTCAGAGAGACTGGGTAATGGAAGAAGAGGTAGAGGTGATTTGAAATGTGTGGAAGACTGTACTTACTGTTTCTATCTTTGAACACGAAGAAAGGAGGCAGTCTTCGTCTTTTCAGGCTGCTATAACAAAATACCGTAAACTGAATTATTATAAACAATGGAAATTTATCACAGTTCTGGAGGCTAGGAAGTCCAAGATCAAAGCCCTAGCAAATTCAGTGTCTGGACTCACTGTTTGACTCATAGATGGCACTTTGTTGAAATGTCCTCACATGTTGGAAGGGGCAAGGAGCTTCCTTGGGCCTCTTTTATAAGGGCACTAGTCTCATTCAGGATGCCTCTTCCCTTATGATCTAATCAGTTACCTCACAAGGGCCCTACCTCCTAACACCATCACCTTGAAGGTTAGGATTTCAATATATAAATTTTGGGGAGACATAAACATTCACACCATAGTATGGGCTATGTGCCAAGGAATGTGGACAGCCTCTAGAAGCTAAGAATGACCCTCAGCTGAAAACCACCAAGGGAATGGAGACCTCTCTTCTAAAACTACATGGAACTGAATTCTGCCAACAACCTGAATGAGCAAGTAAATAGATTCTCCCTTAGTGACACCAGGAAGAAATGCAGCCCTGATGACACCTGGATTTTAGCATAGTGCGATCAATGTCAGACTTTCAACCTACAGAGTTGTAAGATACATATGTGTTGTTTTCAGTCTCCAAGTTTGTGGCAGCAATAGAAAATGAATATACTCTTCTTACAAATTTTGTCTGCATATTTTATTGAAGTGGGTTTATTTTAAAA
>NW_016826875.1:0-3297 GCF_001698545.2 Rhinopithecus bieti | reverse complement strand
AAAAAAAAAGAAAACCATGTGTGCACTTCTTATTCTTCGCATGTGTTTGTCATCATTACCCATCAGCAGGCTCGGAGGTGCTTTTGAGGATTGCTAGTGGCCTTGCCTTGGTCTGCCTAAATATATACTGTTCTAAAGGTAAATCCCTCCTTGCTTTGGAGAGAGAACTTGTGTTTCTGCGCCATGAGGATTAATTTGCGTTTGAAAGAGTAAACGGACTTGGGTTTATTCATGTTCCCTATGGGATGAGTCCAAAATAGTAAACATTTATTCATATTCCCTATGGGATGAGTCCAAAGTAGTAAACATTGCAGGCTTTTTATCTCTGTAGTTAGACCACGTTTATTGCTGAGCAACTTGGGATGATTAATTGCTAATGTATTTTGCATTTTGATACTAACTCTAGTTTCACTTTTATTTTATTTTATTTATTTTATTAGAGAGAGAGTCTGGCTCTACTCCAGTCTGTCACCAGTCTGGAGTACAGTGGCACTATCTCAGCTCACTGCAGCCTCCGCCTCCCAGGTTCAAGCAGTTCTCCTGCCTCAGCTTCCCGCGTAGCTGGGATTACAGCCGTGTGCCACCACACCCAACTAATTTTTGTAATTTTTAGTAGAGATGGGGTTTCACCATGTTGCCTAGGCTGGTCTCAGACTCCTGGCCTCAAGTGATTCACCCAACTTGGCCTCCCAAAGTACTGGGATTAAAGGCATGAGCCACAGTGCCTGGCCAATGACATTACATTTAAATTCAATTTAAAATGTGTCTATCCTTTAGCATGATTGCAATATAATAGTAGATAAAATACATAATGAAGTTAATAAAATCTCTCAGAGAAATGACTGAGAAGAAATTCCTAAATGTATTAATAATAATTAACTCAGAAATCATGGGTTATAAGTGATTTTTCACTTTTGATTATAACTTTGGATTTTCTCTGTGATGGTCAGTTAATGCTTTTACCAAAGCAAAAAGTTTATTAGTTGCCAATTGTAGAAGCTACTTTGCCTGAATATTTTATAGACAAAGAGGATTTGTTTGTTTGGTTTCTGTATTCTACATTACATTACCATGAGTTCTCTTAGAATTTTTAATTTACCACTTAGTATTCTCAACTGACAAAACAATTCAAGTTGAGTTTGCGTGTATTCATTCCCTTCCAATCTTGGTTTTCAGGTAATATGATTTTTTATTTACATATCATTTAATATCCTTTTTACCAATGTATCATTTACATGAACTAATTTATTTAATTTTAAGTGTAAATGTCAATGAATTTTGTTAGATTGTATATCATTTTATTTGTGCTTGCTATTTTAATGCTCCAAGTTTAAAGTTAGGGTGTGAATAATGCCCTCCCTCATCTTCACACTTACAATATTGAAGCCCATTAAAGCCCAGATTAGGAGGAGTTCCTGCTTCCTCCTCTTCTACTTTCCTCCTAACTCCTTGAAATATTTAAGAATCCCCCTGAGGATCCTACAATTGTTAGGAATGCAGTACTTTTTGTTTCCTCAGTCCTCCCTTTTGTTTCCTCAGTCCACCCAATCTTTATTTTGAAGCTGAAGGCTTTCAATTGCCACCAAAATTGCTTTGAAAGTAACCAGTGTTGGATAACAACCTGAAAACTTGGGAGCCTAGTGTGAAGCTAAGGGGCATAGGTAGCCAGCAATATTTCTTCAGAGGTGGTATAGCTACATCACTTTTAATAAAAACAGATCTTCAATATTCAATTTTTTTTAGGTTCTATGATGTTAGTTTCTCATTTAAATTGTATCCTCATAACCAACCACCAACCTGCAATCCTCACAAAATCTTTCCTGATGGTCAATCAAGGAGGGGGGAAAATAAAATAAAAATATAAATAAACAGGGTTGGGCTGGTAAGAGAAACCAGAAACTGAGAAGACAAAGTCAGAAACCAGTAATCAACATGAAAATGTAAGGTTCTAGGGGATTTTAAAATCCTCGGGAGAGTTTTAGGTTACACAGACTATTGAATGAAGATTGAAAAAAATTTATCCAGTTAGCAAAAGGTAAGGAGATTTGAAAAATGCGTTCTTTAGCACCTCAACAATTTCTGAAAAGGCCTGGAGTGAAGGTAATGTAAGTATTTTGCTGAGACTTTCAAAACAAAACCAGGGAGATGGAAAGTATAACATAAAATAATATTGAGGAAAAACAGCAACAAATTATTAGAAACTTTAACAAGAAGTATAGTTTGGATAGCAAAATCTTCAAAAGGAGTTGGATTCAGCACAGCAGTACAAAGTCACAGGGATCCTGAGTACCTAAGGTCAATCAGGAGGAAAAAGGGGGGTGTGGGTTAAGGCCAATAAAATATAATTGTTTTGAAGTGAAAGCCTCAAAGAAATTTGATTTACAAAGATTTTATTACAACAATATATTTAATGTAATATCATTGAGAGTCTCCTAAACTATTTTTTGAGACCTTAAAACCTCTTTGAGCATTGCATTGTAATCTATGCTACTTTTCAAGAATATTACCACTGTCACCAGTGATTGACTATTAAATGTTTCCTGTGTTTTTCTCTCTGTATATTTCTCCCCACTCTTCCTGCTCTTTACTTCTGTCCTAACTTCCTAAAACTATAGTTACGGGCCCACAACTCAAATGCCATCAGGGATGAAGCAGGCAAAGGCAAAATGAATGTATCATAAAAGTAGGTGATAGGGATTGTGAAAAGACAATGTGTCCGGCTTTTTTTTTTCTCTCTCTCTCGGTCAAACACACACACACACATAAACACACGCACACACACGCACTTCTATAGTCTGAATCCATGGAGCACTGCTTTGTAACTCCAGGTGTAAATATAGTGGCCTCTGGAGTAAGACAAATAGGAAACCCACTTCTGTAAGTCTACATTTCCTCTTTTGTAAACTGGGAATAATAATAATGTTTGCCGCAGAAGATTGTTATGAGATTTAAGGGCTTTAGTTCAAGTAAAGGTGCTAATATAGTACCTGAGAGAGATTAAGTACTAAATAAATGAATATGGTCCCTTGTCACTATTGCTATGTTTTCGTTATTATTAGTGACCTCATTTGCCAATAAAAGTCTACTTAGAGATGTACATTAGTATGTTCATTAACTGTGGATGGCAAATAATTTACATTGCCTGGAAAAGAATGTCTGGGACAATAAAAGGAAAGCACCAATGTCTATTTCTTTTTTTTTTTTCTTTGTCTGTCTGTCTCTGTCTCTCGCTTTTCCACATTTCTGCCAAGGTGAGATTTTTTGTTCATCATGAGCATCATGAGGTTTTAGAATATT
>NW_016826874.1:0-1450 GCF_001698545.2 Rhinopithecus bieti | reverse complement strand
CAAAACTTTTAAATAAATGTTGTTAGTTTAATTTTTCTGAAGAATTTAAATAGAGTCAAATTACACGTGTCAAAAAATCTACTTTTCTGGTAGTAGATCAGCTTACTTTTCAGAACAAATGTGTTAAACTTTAAAAAATGTTATGCTGACCAATTTGATCAGTAGCCTCTTTCATACAACTGGGAGAGATGGCACCAAGATGTAGCATTCATGTTGGGTGAGAGATTAAATGACTACCAGTAGCTAGATAATTTCCATTTTACTAACAAATGTTGATTTTCCTTTCTATATTGTCTCAAGTTATGTTAAATATAAAGTAATAACTTTTATCCAGGAAATTTCAAAAACTTATTTTTTAATCAGCCATAATAGTAAGCAAAGACAGAGAAATGAAGGTTTTTACCAGTCATAATTTATATATTAAAATTAAAATACTTCTAGAAATAAAGAAGGAAAGGAAGAAAGAAATATACAAACATTTGGATGTATATACAGGCATGGTCAATATGGTGAAAGCCTGCCTCTACTAAAAATACAAAATTAGCCTGGTGTGGTGACGCACACTTGTAATCTCAGCTACTCCAGAGGCTTAGGCATGAGAATCACTTCAGCCTGGTAGGCAGAGTTTGCAGTGAGCTGAAATTGCACCACTGCACTCCAGCTTGGGTGACAGAATGAGACTTCATCTCAGACAAAACAAAACCAAACAACAACAAAATAAAAGAGCAAGAAGGAAGTTGATTACTCATAATAGCTAAGGTATGAAATCAAACTAAGTGTCCATCAATGGGTGAATGGAGAAAGAAAATACGGTATATGTACACAATGAAATGCTATTCAGCCCTTAAAAACAAGAAAGTCTTGTTATTTGCAACAACATTCATGAACCTGAAAGACATTATGCTAAGTAAAATAAGTCAGCACAGAAAAAAACAAAAAAACATAATCCTGTTTTTGTTTTTGTTTAAGATGGAGTTTTGTTTGTGTCACCCAGGCTGGAGTGCAGTGGCACCATCTCCACTCACTGCAAGCTCCACCTCCCAGGTTCAAGAGATTCTCCTGTCTCAGCCTCCTCAGTCTGGGATTACAGGCACATGCCACCATGCCCAGCAAATTTTTTATTTTTAGTAGAGATGGGGTTTCCCCATGTTGGCCAGGCTAGTCTCAAACTCCTGACCTCAAGTGATCCATCCACCTTGGCCCCTCAAAGTGTTGAGATTACAAGTTTGAGCCCCTGTGCCTGGCCCACATAATCCTATTTCTACGTAAAGTGTAAAGAAAAAACTAAACTCATAGAAGCAGATGGTACAATAATAAAACAAACAAACAAATCCCCTATAAGGTTTTTTGTCTGGTTAAGAGACGTTCTTCATGATTTTTCAGGGGTTATATTTTCTTTTATTTTCCACATTTTCCTGTTCTTCAGCCAATGAATGAAAAAAGATATAGA
>NW_016826873.1:0-1451 GCF_001698545.2 Rhinopithecus bieti | reverse complement strand
ACTTAGATATTGATTTTATTATAATTATAAATATAAAACTTTCTAAGAAAATGTCACTTTTACAGAAATTCTTGGAGTTATCCACACAAACCAATTAAGAGATGCTCATACTGGGTGTGTTACATACAATCATTATTTTTCATTACTAATTCTGCTTTTTAAAGACCTAAAGGATAATAATTTCATAATAAAGTAAGTTTTGATTATTATTAACTGCCAGGTGTTCTTCTAAACATTTGTATTAGGGGCTTTGTAACAACTGTTGGAATCAGTTACTTTTGTAGGTACGAAAAAAGGCATAGTGAAAAATAATTTGCCCAAGAACACTTGGTGGTGGAGCTAGTATTTGAATCTAGTGAGTCCAACTCCCAAACTCATCCTTTAAACCTCTTCTTCTAATGTCCAGTTCAGTTTGGTTTTATTCTATTTTTGTCCATCTTACTCTATTACCCTGAATAGAGTCTTTTTTTTTCCCCCCTATCACGTCCCTTTTACTTGCCCAATTTCCACAGAAGATCTGAAGGATCATGCAAAGGAGCAGGTGTAGGAATGAGTCACTCTGCAGGCTGCTATCTCTGAGACTGTTCTTCCATTTATTTTTATTTGTGGTCATTGAATTTATTATTGTATTTTTTTTTCTTTTAAAAAAATCATTCTGTGTATTTTACTTATTTTACATTGAATCAAATATTTATTCAAAATCTTCCCAGACACTATATAGTGTGACAGAATGATCACTCAATTCAATCTTGTGTCTTAATGGTAATATGATTCACAAAATATTGGGTACTGGTTATCTAGCAAAAAATGAAAAATTATTATCCAAATGGAAAAGTTGAGATTGTTATTCGTAGACCATAATTATACTCATGTCTGAGAAATAAATATTTTCCTGAATTTAAGACCTTTAAAATTGATAAATTTGAATTGAAAAAATGCATTAAAAAGGTAAAATTTGGTGTGGTCCTATCTGCAATGGTTTATATCTCAGTTCTTAAAAAGTGAACCAAATAACATACAGTAGGCTCCAAGCATAGTCTCTAAGAGTTAAATAATTATTGATACACACATTTTTCTGTCCAAGCAACCACACAGTGGAGAAACTTAATAACTAAGAATATGTATATTATTTAGGGAGAGCTGATCTTCTACTTCAGTGGCTTGCCTTTACAGGACACGTGCATGCCTGCCCTTTAAATCTATTAACTCATGGTGGAGCATCCAAGAAGAAAAGAAATAAACTACAAGATATTCTTCCAGATATAGCTTTTGGTGCATGCACTTGGAGATACATACATTTTGGTTGTGATTTAGGAAATTTTGACACTTTGACATAATGCAGAAAGGGAAAAAACTGGCAAAACATTTTAGTAAAACTATGATTAGATTTTATTTTTCAATAAGGACTGCAATCCCTTTCATGTTTTATATCTAAAATGCATTCAAATGTA
>NW_016826872.1:0-923 GCF_001698545.2 Rhinopithecus bieti | reverse complement strand
CAGGCTGGAGTGCAGTGGCACCATCTCAGCTCACTGCAAGCTCCACCTCCTGAGTTCACGCCATTCTCCTGCCTCAGCCTCCCGAGTAGCTGGGACTACAGGTGCCCGCTACCACGCCTGGCTAATTTTTTGTATTTTTAGTAGAGACGGGGTTTCACCCTGTTAGCCATCTCCTGGTCTCCATCTCCTGAATTTGTGATCTGCCCTCCGCCGCCTTCCAAAGTGCCAGGATTACAGGCATGAGCCACCGCGCCCGGCCTTCTTTTTTGTTTGTTTGTTTTTGTTTGTTTGTTTCTGAGATGGAGTCTTGCTCTGTCGCCAGGCTGGAGTGCAGTGGCGTGATCACGGCTCACTGCAACCTCTGCCTCCCGGGTTCAAGCGATTCTCCTGCCTCAGCCTTCTGAGTAGCTGGGTCTACAGGTGCATGCCACCAGATCCAGCTAATTTTTGTATTTTTAGTAGAAATGGGGTTTCACAATGTTGGCCAGGATGGTCTCAATCTCTTGACCTTGTGATCCATCTGCCTTGCCTCCCAAAGTGCTGGGATTAATTTTTGTATTTTTAGTACAGACAGGGTTTCACCACGTTGGCCAGGCTGGTCTCTGGACCTCAGGTGATCTGCCCTCCTAGGCCTCCCAAAGTACTGGAATTACAGGCGTGAGCCACCAGACCCCACTAGCAAATCATTCTTGTTTGTGATCATGCATTTATCTCCAATTTCCTCCCCAACCCTATTTATTACTGTTCTCCCCAGTGCACCCACCAATCCATCCAAGCAGGTTTATTTACTGCCCCCCATATACTAAGCTTCCTGTGTTTTATTCCTGTTTGTACCTATTCTCCAAGACAAAAAAAGAGAGAGAGAGAAACCTAGGTTTTTTTTTTTTTTTTTTTGAGATGGAGTCTCGCTGTGTCACCTGGGC
>NW_016826871.1:0-1239 GCF_001698545.2 Rhinopithecus bieti | reverse complement strand
CCTGGTCCAGTTTTAAGTGCTGTCCACATAAGTGTTAAAGGAAAATCAATCTTGGGGGTCCCAAATCACTCACCTAAAGGGAAAAGTCCAGCTGGGAACTGTTTAGGGCAAACCTGCCTCCTATTTTATTCAAAGTCACCCCTCTGATTATGAGATAAATCTGTTTCAGATTGCCTCTTTTAGAGAAGCTCATCAGAAATGCAAAAGAATGCGACCGTTTGTCTCTTCTCTACCTATGACCTGGAAGCCCCCTCCCAGCTTCCAGTTGTCCCACCTGCGCCTGGCATTGTCCTACCTTTCCGAACGAATGAGTGTACATCTTACACATATTGATTGATAGCTCATGTGTCCCTAAAATGTATAAAACCAAGCTGTGCCCCTACCATCTTTGGAACAGGTTGTCAGGACCCCCTGAGGCAGTGTCACAGACAGGCATCTGCAGCCTTGGCAAAATACACTTTCCTAATTAACTGAGACCTTTCTCTAGATATTTGGGGTTCACCTAAGGATGAATAAGAAGAGGCAGAGTGGGAAGAAGGAGACTTGGGCCAAGGAGGCTTCTTGGAAGCTCTGCTAAAGTGGGGTCTTGCCCTTAGCTACAGTCTAGAGCCTCCTGGGGAGCTTTCACCATGCCTGGGCCCCACCCTAGATATTCTGATTTAATTGATCTGTGGTGGGGCCTGGGAAATCGCACTTTTACGGACTCTTCAAGTGATTCTAATTTATATCTGGGGTTAAGAACCACCACTTTCTACCCTCAGCATTTGCTGATTTCAGAAAAAAATGAAACCTTTACCCTAGTGTCTAATAAGGAAGAAGTTAAAACGTAGGGTAGACACCCATTTAAAATGTTGTTATAAAGTAAAATGTTTATTTAGAAATAGAATGTTCGTTTTTTGGTACTGCAAGGAAAAATTTGCATTTAGACAAAAAGTATTCTCAGTAAGGCAATTTTACTTTCTGTAGAAAGGGTCCTCTTTGCAGATGGAATAATGACCAGAGCACACTTGAACAATGGAGGGAAGCAATTTTTATCTTTTACGTAGCTTGTCTTTGCTACTGTGTTTTGTCTCTATTGGCTGGAGCTAGACTTTATAATTTAAGCTGAACTTGATTGGCTTACGATTTAAAACTTTTTTAAATAGGTAAAAGTAATGGAGAAGAAAGGAAAAGAGGAAGTTGCTTATGAAATATTAGAAAAGTAACAACATTCTTAAATAAGGAAGGGGCATAGGCTGC
>NW_016826870.1:44397-66033 GCF_001698545.2 Rhinopithecus bieti | reverse complement strand
CTGCCTTGCGGTTGCATCACAGACTGCTGTGCTAGCAATGAGGGAGGCTCCGTGGCCATGGGACCTTCCCAGCCAGGTGTGGGATATAATCTCTTGGTGTGCCTGTTTGCTTAAAGCGCAGTATTGGGGTGGGAGTTACCCAATTTTCCAGGTGTTGTGTGTCTCAGTTCCCCTGGCTAGGAAAAGGGATTCCCTTCCCCTTGCACTTCCTAGGTGAGGTGATGCCTTGCCCTGCTTCAGCTCTCGCTGGTCGGGCTGCAGCAGCTGACCAGCACCAATTGTCCGGCACTCCCTAGTGAGATGACCCCAGTACCTCAGTTGAAAATGCAGAAATCACCGGTCTTCTGTGTCGCTCGCACTGGGAGTTGGAGACTAGAGCTGTTCCTATTCGGCCATCTTCGAGACTATTTTTTAAAATTGGTGTAAACAACAATTTACAGTTAAGATAAACCGAAATTATCATAGACACATCATTTTGAAATGTCAGTGCTCCAAAGACAAAGGGAAAATTCTAAATGTTTCCAGGGCGACGAATGCAGGAATGTTGATCACGGAGGATAAGTCAGCTTACAACAGAATGAGAATCAGATTGAGTAGTCCATTAGACTCTTTATAAGCAAGATTAGAAACTAAACTATGGTGAAATATAGGCTTCAATGTTCTGAGGGAAAATGATTTTGAAATTAGAATTTTGTTTTCAGCCACACAATCAAAGTATGTGGTGAAAATAAAGTCACTTTTCAGATAAGCAAGGACTCAGAAAGTTTACCTCCCTAGTAACTCTTCCAAGAGAATTATCTTGTACTTCAACAAAACAAAAATGACAACCAGAAGGACCAAGATGTGGGATACAAGAAACTCTGGAACTAACTCTTAAAAGTCTAATGACAAGAAATCCCAGGATGATAAACTGAAGCAAGTCTAAAGAGCAGCCAAGTCAATTGAGAAGAGGAGATCAATTAACTTCCAGAAGAATGAAGCTAAGCAATAGAATGATGAGAAAGTGGCAGATATTCCGGATACAGTGCAGATTGAATATGTTTCTTTTATGGATACGAAAAAAATAAAGGCAATCAAGACCTCTCAGAAAAATAGAAATAAGATAATTACCTGTACAGATGCTCCTTGACTCATGATGGGGTTATGTCCCAATAAACCCATCATGAATTAAAAATATTGTAAGTTGAAAATGTATTTAATACACCTAACCTGCTGAATATCATCGCCTAGGCTACCTTAAATGTGCTCAGAACACTTACATTAGCCTACAGTTGGGCAAAAGTCATCTAACACAAAGCTTAGTTTACAATAAAGTGTTGAATATCTCATGTAATATGTTGAATACTATACTGAAAATGAAAAACAAAATGGTTGTATGGGTACTCACCATTAACACACACAGCTGAAAGCACACTGAACCTAAAGAATATTTGAACTAAAATTAACTGTTGGATTATGGGGCTACTACTCTAACAGGGTCATGCATTTCTCTCTCTTCTGATGAGTCTCAAGAATAGCTGGTAGAAGCCACTGGGGTATTGACACTTGTTGATGGCTTAGCAGGCATGGTGGTCTGTAGAAAGCTATCAGTTGTTTACCCTTGTAATCCTGTAACTGACTGGGACCTGCAGCTCACTCCCACTGCCCAGCATCACAAGAAGTATTGTACCACGTATTGCTACCCTGGGAAAAGCTTTTGAAATAAAAAATTTGAAGTATGGTTTCTGCTGAATACATACTACCTTCACACCATTGTGAAGTCAAAAAATCGTTAAGTTGAACCATTATAAGTTAGGGACCATCTCTACGTCATGGTTAAAATAGAAAACAAATTAAAATGTGATAAAATAACCAGTTATAACTATCAGATGTTTTTTGTAAGCCTCATGGTAACCCACAAGGCAAAAACCTATAGTATATACAAAAAATAAAAATAAAAAAGCAAAGAGCCAAACCATACCACTAGAGAAAATCACTTGACCACAAAGGAAGATAGGAAGAAAGGAGGAAAGGAACAAAGGATCTACAAAACAACTAGAAAACAACAAAATTGCAGTAATAAGTCCTTACCTATCAATAATTATCTTGAATGTAAATGGATTAAACTCTCCAGTCAGAAGACATGGAGTGGTTAACTGGATTAAAAAAAAAAAAAAGACCTAACTATATGCTGCTTGTAAGAGACTCACTTCACCTGTAAGGACACACATAAAATGAAAGCAAAGGGATGAAAAAAATTCTATGCAAATGGAAACCAATACAGAGCAGGAGTAGTTATATCAGGTAAAATAGACTTTAAGTCAAAAACTGTAAAAACAGACAAAGGGGATCATTATTCAATGATAAAGGGGTCAGTTCAGCAAGAGGACATAACAATTGTAATATATATGCACCCAACACCAGAAAAAACATATGAAGCACATATTAATAGATCTTATGAGAGAGATAGATTGCAATATATTAATATTAGGGGATTTCAATATCCCACTTTCTGCAATGGACAGATCATCCAGACAGAAAATCAATAAGGAAACATCAGACTTAAACTACACTCTAGAACAAATAGATCTAACAGACATACACAACAGTCATCCAACAGCTGCAGAATACACATTCTTCTCAACTGCACATGGCACACTCTCCAGGATAGATTACATAGTAGACCACAAAATAAAACTTAATAAATTTAACCTTGAAATATCAAGTATCTTTTTTGACTACAATGGTATAAAACTTGAAATCATTAACAGGAGGAACTTCAGAAAATTCACAAATACATGGAAATTAAATAACATGTTCCTGAATGACCATTGGGTTAACGAAATAATTCAAAGGGAAATTTAAAAATTTCTTAGGGCAAATGAAAATGGAAACACAGCATACAAAAACTTAAAATGTGGTAGGATTTTGAGTAAGTAGAAGAGTATAAAGAAGATAAGAATGTTGATCCTAGAAATGTTCTATCTGAAGTAGAAGTTGAGTATTCCTGGACTTTAACTTTGCAACTGTAGAAGAGGATACATAATCATGACACTTGTCTTGGCTCAACTATGAGCAATAATCATGAAGCCATAATAAAATTAGCACTATTTATTGGTTTTCAATATTTATAATTAAGCCAAAATCAGAGCTATGGTGATAGCATAAAATGCAAATGTCATTAAACTTGAATATATAAAGGTAAAAGTAGAATAAGAGAAGTTTTCTTAATATCTTAATCTTTTAAATTGGTGAGTCAAGAGATTGCAAAACTTGATGAAACAAGACATTGCCATTTACTTAAAATTGCAGAGGTTATCAGTAGAGCAACACTTCCTAAAGTGTGATTCCTGAGCCAGCAGCATCAACCTTTCTTGGGATTTTGTGAGAAATGAAAATTCTTGGGCCCACCCCAGACCCACTGAATCAGAAGCTCATGGGGTGAGCCCCAGCAAACTATGTTTTTGTTTTGTTTTGAGATAGAGAATTGCTCTGTCACCCAGGCTGGAGTGCAGTGGCAGGAACTCGGCCCATTGTAACCTCCACCTCCCGGGTTCAAGTGATTCTCCTGCCTCAGCCTTGTGAGTAGCTAGGATTACAGGTGTGCACTACTATGTTTGGCCAATTTTCATGTTTTTAGTAGAGACAGGTTTTCACTGTGTTGGCCAGGCTGGTCTTGAACTCCTGACCTCAGGTGATCTGCCTGCCTCGGCCTCCCAAAGTGTTGGGATTACAGGTGTGAGCCACTGCACCCGGCCAGGAATCTGTGTTTTAACAAGATGGCTGGGTGATTCTCATGCAGCTAAAGTTTGAGAACTGGTACAGTAGAGGAGTTAAACTAATAATTTGCGCATCAAAATTATGGAGGTGAAGGAGTGGGGATCATTATGTGAGATAAATTCCTGTCTATCATGGAAGGAATTTAGTAAAATAATGTCTAGATCTGATAAATCAAAGAGTAGTAGTATCAGCATGTTTTCTAGAGATATGGAAATAATCATCAAAAGAAACATAAATGGACATGTGTAATAATGGTTGCCCCTGGAGAGGAGGACTCATTATGGCGAGGTGTGCGTCAGGGGTTATTATTTTCTAACCATGTGATTCTTTGTTTGAAATTAAAATAAAAGAAAAATATTGTTCTTAGATTGGGAAGATTGTCCAGGAGCCTGAGAAAAGTTTTGAGAGTGCAATTCTTGCTTATTGTCCTTTTCCTGATTATGGAAAAAAAATAAAATAAAATAAATATAATCTTTCAGATGTTGGCTCAGTTTGAGGGGGAAGAAAGCTTCTGAGAGAGAGGCCCACTGCAGGAAGCAGAGCTGATCTTTCTACACAACAGTTTGACACAGAGCATCTCACCTCTTTCATAGGAAGGAATAAATACATCAGAACTCTCTAGGTCATGTTGCCAGATAACATTAGGGTTTCACTACTTTAAACGCCTTAATCTCTTCATTGAGCCCATGTTGGTACACAGGACTATACAGAAGGGTGGATCAAATCATGGTGACCTTTTAGAGTTGGGGTCTGCCCCCACTGATGGCCTAATTAAAGTGGAATCACTGCACAGACAGTGTGAGTAACATGGAGACAGTGACCAGTACATGTTAAGTACAGGTTTGCTGATTAATCTGACGCTGTTTGCTATGAGTTAGGAATGTGCGGGACAGGCAGGAGACCAAGCCTTCCCTCTGTAGGGTATATAGTCCTGGGAGAAGACGGGTTCCAGGATAGGGCTTTGGCACCAGGCTCTGAGTGAATAGTGGGATTGCCGCTCATGCTGAGATTGGATTGGGATTCTGGGCGCTCTGGGGATGGTGGAGCTTGAATACTACAGGCCTTCGTAGGACAGTCTGATGGGTACACATTTCACCTTCAAAATTTAAGGAAAGCAAAGATCTGCATCTGCCTCATCAGAAAGGCGGGGGAGGGAGGCCGAGACGGGCGGATCGCAAGGTCAGGCGATCCAGACCATCCTGGCTAACACAGTGAAACCCCGTCTCTACTAAAAAAAATACAAAAAAACTAGCCGGGCGAGGTGGCGGGCGCCTGTAGTCCCAGCTACTCGGGAGGCTGAGGCAGGAGAATGGCGTAAACCCGGGAGGCGGAGCTTGCAGTGAGCTGAGATCTGGCCACTGCACTCCAGCCTGGGGACAGAGCAAGACTCCGCCTCAAAAAAAAAAAAAAAAAAAAAAAAAAAAGGCGGGGCTATTTGATACTAGGAAAAAGACAACCTTTTTTTCATTAACCAGAGAAGTATTTAAAAAGACCATAAAGCTGGAAGCAAGTCAGTTGTGTGCCTACTTTATGTAAGACGTCGATGAAAAAATAAATCATTGCTGCCTTCAGTGGACTCACAGACAGTCCAGGAATAATTTACAAAGTGAGATTTAGATTACTGCGTAAGAATTTCATTGCAGAGGCCACTTCTGGCTGAGGAGAAGGAGGTGTTCTATGGGGAAAGGGAGAATTGGCCAGAGCCTTAAGGGAGAAGCCTTAAAGGAGAAGTAGGATTTGGGTCCTTAGGTAATGGAGGGGCTGATGGATGCTAAAGGTGTCTGACATGGCTGAATATCTAGTGAGGGAAAGGGGAGAGGCCATCTGGACTGGAGATTCAGTCTTGTAGTCTGAAGCCACTTGTTCACTGGCTGAGGAGTTGGATGTGATTCTATGGTGGACAGACCATGGCATCTTTTGGAGTTTGGGGAGGTCAGAGATGTGCCTCAGGGAGACTGGTCTGCCTGGGTATGGGGAGGCCAGTTAAGAAAGAGGTTGTTGCAGGAACCTTTGCAGGTGAGCCCCTGGAGATAGAGAGTTGACTCATAATTAATTGCTAATTGGTCTCAGCTGCTGAAACAGAGCATGGAACTAAATGAAATGATCACGGGAAGTCCTGGCTGGTCTGTGTGCTGGGAAAGGAGCAATGCTGTCCTTAGACAGGTCACCTCAAGGTCCCTTATCCCTCCTCCTCAGCTGAGCATAGCAATGGTGATGACAGAGGCCCTGTCTTCAATCCCTGTACACAGAATAGGGCTCTGAAAATTATAACTCTTCTCATGCTTTCTCAGGAGGCCCCCAAAGAGACCTGGCTACGGCTGGGCTTCCAAGTCTTTCACTGTGGTAGGCAGAATATGGCCCCCAAAGATCTCCATGTCCTAATTTCTGGAGCCTGTGATTTGGGTACATTACATGACAAAAGGGACTTTGCAGTTGTAATTAAGGTGATGGACTTCCAAATGGGGAGAGGAGCCTGGATTTTCCAGGTGGGTCCAATCTAGTCACACGAGCCCTTAAAAGCAGCAAACTTCCTCGAGCTGGAGGTGGGAGGAATGAGGCGGAATAGGAGGTCAGAGAGACTTGAAGCATGCCTTTGCTGGTGTTGAAGATGGAGTGTGTGACGTGAGGGGAATGTGGACAACCTTAAGGGGCTGGGAGAGGCTTCCGGGTGACTGTCTGCAAGGAAACGGGGCCTCAGTCTTACAACAACACAGAACCAGGTGCTGCCAACAACCCGAACCAAGCTGGAAGTGGATTCTGCCCCAGGGCCTCTAGATACTCGCCCAGACCAGCTGACACCTCGATTTCGGCCCATAGAACCTGGAGCAGACCCAGACAACCCACCGACCCTCTGACTTGCAGAACTGTGAGATAATAGATTTGTGTTATTTGGAGCAGCTGAACTCCAGTAACTTATTACTGCAGCGATAGAAAATAATACACACATAATACAGCCCACACCTCCAGAACTCCGGGGCTTCTTTCCTCCCTGGGCTCCCTGGGGAAAGAGCACAGGCTGTGCAGTGAGATCAGCGCCCCGGCCCAGATAACTCACCCTTTAGAGCCTGTTTCCTCACCTGTCACTGGGGGTGCCTTGGGCTGCTTGGCCTGCTTCTGGGTGGCTGTGGGATTACATGAGAGAAATGTGAGAAGCCCGGAAATGATGAGGCAGCACTGGATCCTGCTCTTGCCTTCCTGGGAAGCCGGCTTCCTGGTGTTGTGAGGAGAGGATGAGGCCGCCATGGGAGTGGGTCTGACCTGGGGTCTGAGGAAGCAGGTGCTCCGCTGCCTTTCCACGTCCTTTCCTTTGAGGGGGTCCCGTCTCTGCGGGCCCAGGGGTGGGCTCCCCGGTGGGAGGCAATGGCGCCATCTGAGGCAGGGGTCCCCAACCCCTGGACCAGTACCAGTGTGGTGGCCTGTTAGGAACTGGGCTGCACAGCAGGAGGTGGGCAGCGGGCCAGCGAGCATTACTGCCTGAGCGTCCCTCCTGTCAGATGAGCAGTGGCATTAGATTCTCACAGGAACACGAACCCTACACATGTGAGGGGTCTAGATTGTGCCGAAACCATCCCGCCCCCTCCACCGCCCATTCATGGAAAAATTCTCTTCCATAAAACTGGTCCCGGGTGCCATAAAGCTTGGGGACCACTGGTCTGGGGGTTCTGGCAGGCTCTCAGGCGAGCCTCTAGATCTTTAGGGTGTCTGACCCTCATGTGTCAGGCTCAGAGATGCCTCTTTGTCGCAGAGGGAGAAGATCTGGGGAGGACCCATATAACCAGAACTCAGGAGCCAGCCGCACCACCATGAGCCCAGACAGCATGAGTCCCTTCTCTTTGCTCCATCTCTGCTGCCACTCCCTAGGCCAGGCCACCATCATTTGTCACCTAGACCAGGTCACGTCCCTGCATAACCTCCTGCCACTGAGGAGCTCCCTTCCCCCTCAGAAGAAAATCCAGACACTTGCTAAGGCCCATGAGAGCCTGTACGATGGGGCTCCTGTCTCTCTAGCGCCACCCACATACTGCATTCCCACAACCCTCAAACTTACCAGGCCTCTGCCTGTCTCAGGGCCTTTGCATATGCTGATACCTCATCTAGAAAGCACTTTGCCATGCTTTTCCCATGGCCAGGTCTTCATTTTTTAGGTCTCAGCCTAAATGTTGCCTCCTCAGAGAACCATTCTCCCACTACCCTGTATTCCCTGAGTCGCTGCCTTTCTTTGTTTTGAGACAGGGTCTCACTCTGTCACCTAGGCTGGAGTACAGTGGTGTGATCATGGCTTACTGCAGCCTCGACCTTCCAGGCTCAAGTGATCCTCCGCCTCAGCCTCCCAAGTAGCTGGGACCGCAAGTGTGTGCCACCACACGTGGCTATTTAAAAAAAAAAAAAATTTTTTTTTTTGGTAGACACAGGGTCTCCCCATGCTGCCTAAGCTGGTCTTGAACTCCTAGGCTCAAGGAATCCTCCCGCCTCAGCCTCCCAAAGTGCTGGGATTACAGGCATGAGCCACCATGTGTGGCCTTAGCTGCCTATTTGATTCCTTCATGACATCTAACAGAACGTGTTATTTTGTCTACTTGTTTTTGTATTTCCTTCTCTAGAATGGAAGCCCAGTGAGGGAAGGGATCTATTTTATCTTTTTTGCTGTTGATCCCCAACACCTGGCAGAGTACCTGGCCTGTAGTGGATGCTTAGTAACTCTCAGTTGAAAGAGCCCTTCTGGAAGAACACAAGGCTAGTTCCTTTGGCAAAGATTGGGCATCATATCAGAGCTTCACTGGCAGATTCAGCAGAGCTGTAAAATGAAAATAAATATGTTCTGTAATCCCTCTGGGAATTCCCCACGGGCGCGAGAGCGTGGTGTGTGATTTGCAGTGACACATCTACACTACAGTATGTTTGTGGTGACTACTTTTCAGAAGACAAGATGGAGGAAATACAGCTGGTGAAAGAAAAGGTATTGGCTTTGTTGAGAAGTATTACTTTGTTGTCTTTCAAGTGAAAAGTGAGCTATTTTAGTCTAATGGTAATTTTTAACTATGTTGAAGTCATACACTTTGGGTCTCCATTGTGCTGGAAATCGTCACCACGGCTCCTCCCACCCCACACCCCTCAATGCATGCGTATAGGAATATAGCTCATGCTATGGAAACCCACTGTTTGCACAGCCTGGACATTAGGTAATAGTTTCCCGGCTGAGGTGCCCAGCTGGCTTAACATGACATTATTTACAGCTCTACGGTTTATTTTCATTATTTAAATGTCTCTGCAGAAGGAATGGAAGGCTAAGGGGTTCAGAGAGTAGAAGAGGAGAGGGAGAAGAGTCACTCCAGACATCAGAACCAGACAGGCTCCTGAGACAGTGCAAACTGGGGGATTTCAGATTGCATTCTTGGAGTAATGGCAGCAGTTTGGCTCAGCAGGAGGGGAAAGGGGTGTTAGAGGAAAAGGCTTCTGCCCTCCAACCTTGTATCACCCAGATCAACCCTACTTTTATGGGTATCAGTTTCTGGGTAAATACTCTTTTCAAAGAGGGCACCATGGCAGAACACATGTGAAAACTATCTAGTTTGAAGTATGTGTGAGAAAAACAACTAATTCACCCTTCTCACTGACCAGTGGAGAGTCGCCTTATCTCGCTGTCTCAGGTTTCTTCAAGGTTAACCCCAACAGGAAAGGAGAGGGGACCCATCAAAGGTTAGGCCGTGTCCTGAAGCAACCTGTTGAATTTGCAAAACTTCTTTTCAGTGTTATGTTTTATTTTGCAGTTTGTGGGGAAAATGCGTTCTAAGCTTCTGAAACTCTTTTTAGAAGAAAATCATGGTTTTCTCAAACTCTTCAAGCTCATTGAGTTTTCTTCTGTATTAGCCTGTCCTATTGAAAACCTTGTGCAAAAGCATGTGTGGGGTGAGGGGTGTTTAAACACATCCAGTGGACGGTGTCTGGCTGGGGAGGAAACGTTAACCTCTCTTTTCTTATCTTCTGAGATAATTTAGGAAATCACGTACAAGGCCCTTGCTGTGTGCACTTACACCTGGGGCCTTATTTAGCGGATGTTCTTGCAGTAGATAGGGAGAAGTCTTGCTGGGATCTTCTCTGGCTTTAAGGCATTTTTTTTTTCTCAATCCCAGTTGCCTGCCCATGTCTGGTTTAGCAGCTTTTAGAAACGTGGCTGGCATCCTTTTTTCTTTTCTCTGACAGCACCAGCTCCTTTATTTGAACTTCCTGGCTGTTTTCTGCCTCTTCTGACTAATTAACAGCAACTAAAAAAAGAAAAATGAAACATAGAACAGAAATAATTCCAGGGTGAACTCATAGGTGGGAATTGAACAATGACATCACTTGGACTCAGGAAGGGGAACATCACACACCGGGCCTATTATGGGGAGGGGGGAGGGAGGAGAGATGGCATTAGGAGTTATACCTGATGTAAATGATGAGTTGATGGGTGCTGATGAGTTAATGGGTGCAGCACACCAACATGGCACAAGTATACATATGTAACAAACCTGCACGTTGTGCACATATACCCTAGAACTTAAAAGTATAAAAAAATAAAGAAAAAGAAATAATTCCAGGGTGAAAAAGAGGATAATTTCCAGTCTTGGGTTGCAAAAGTCCCTAGAAGAGAGTTTGGAGCTGAAATGAAAAGTTGTGATTATAGAGAAACATGAAATGTGTCCCATAAAAGGCCACCTAGTCCCAGGCAGATCCAGAAGAGCATTGGGCTGGGAGTCCCATGAGGCCAGGGCCTCACCAAGCAGTCAGCCCTGTTCAGTTACCACAGGGGTTGAACTGGATCACCTAAATTATGCCTTTAGATGGATGGAACCGGAGTCCATTATCTTAAGTGAAACAACTCAGACACAGAAAGACAAATACCACATGTTCTCGTTTATAAGTGGGAGCCAAATAATGTGTCCACATGGAAGCAGATTGTGGAATGATGGACAATGGAGCCAGGTGGATGATGGGAGATTGCTTTTTGGGTGCAGTGTGCATTGGCCCAGTGATGGATGCACCAAAGGCCCTGACTTTGCATGACAGAATTTATCAGTGTGACAAAACTGCACTTGTATCCCATGAATATATACCATGTTTTTAAAAATGTTGCCTTTAGGCAAAGGGGATAATTCTGCAAACTGCAGAGCCATGGAGTAAAAGACACCCAAGACAGCAGAGCTTGTCATTTCTAGTTTTTCCACAGGACCATAAAGCAAAATAGGTGCTGGGTTTGTATTTAAAGGGAAACCAAGAGGGTTTTTTTTTTATCCTTCCATGGTTTCAAAATCTGGACAATTTGTACAGACCCTGAGATAGAAGGAATTCTTCAGCTTTAATTTCATGAATGATTTGCCTTTCATTGATTCTTGATGAATTTTTTTATAAAGCAACAGTGTATGCCTTGATTTTAAGAGGCAATGAGCCTTTACCTTCCTTCATTTAGGCACAGGGCTGAATGGAGCTGAAATTCCTCCACTCTTATAACATGCCACATGAAGGGCAGTTTTGGATTCTGGGAAAACAGCCCATTGAAACAGAATTGGGAGGGAGAAACCTCTTACTCTCAGGTCATGGCATTTATATGAATACAAAAAAGTTTAAACACTGTGCTAGATGCTGGGGGTTATAAGCATGAATTACGTGGCTCTGGAAACTTATGTGGGACTATGGAAGGAACACCAGTTCAGAAATGTCACTCCTGTCATCCAGGCAGGATGCTTCACCATAGGGGTAGAGACCTTCTGCTAAGTCATACTGCATATCAAGAAATAGATTGCCAGGCTGGGCGCGGTGGCTCACACATGTAATCCCAGCACTTTGGGAGGCTGAGGCAGGCAGATCACTTGAGGTCAGGAATTTGAGACCAGCCTGACCATCATGGGGAAACCCCATCTCTACTAAAACACAAAATTAGCTAGGTGTGGTGGTACGTGCCTGTAATCCTAGCTACTCAGGAGGCTGAGGCACGAGGCTTGAACCTGGGAGGTGGAGGTTGCAGTGAGCCAAGATCACGCCACCGCACTCCAGCTTGGGCAACAGAATGAGACTCATNGGTAGAGACCTTCTGCTAAGTCATACTGCATATCAAGAAATAGATTGCCAGGCTGGGCGCGGTGGCTCACACATGTAATCCCAGCACTTTGGGAGGCTGAGGCAGGCAGATCACTTGAGGTCAGGAATTTGAGACCAGCCTGACCATCATGGGGAAACCCCATCTCTACTAAAAACACAAAAATTAGCTAGGTGTGGTGGTACGTGCCTGTAATCCTAGCTACTCAGGAGGCTGAGGCACGAGGCTTGAACCTGGGAGGTGGAGGTTGCAGTGAGCCAAGATCACGCCACCGCACTCCAGCTTGGGCAACAGAATGAGACTCATCTCAAAAAAAAAAAAAAAAAAAAAAAAAAAAAAAAAAACACATCGATCAAATCAGCTTAAAAATAGCTTTCTTGTTTCCTCTCCTTGGTGTGGGATTATTCAGTCCAATTGTTCTCGTTTTTTCAGGCTTCAGCATGGGATTTGGTTGCCATATCAACCCTATAAACAGTGTTGAATCCATGTCAATAATTGTATTTTTTTTAAAGCAAATATCACCAAGTCCAAGAAACTGATCCTCCTCTGAACAAGATAGCTGGACTAGGCTAAGGATCCTATTTCCTATTAGATCAGAAGGGAAGATTTTCTGGTACAGATTTGGGTGGGAGAAATGAGCTACCCCTCCCAAGGCCTTAGCACCTGGATGACATCCTCTGTGAAGTCACCTCAGCCAGCAGCAGACACTGAGCTGCCATTTCTGAATCACATGTCCCCAAAGCTGCCCTGGCCTTGGTGACCATGGCACTGTAAGAGAAGCACAGCCAGCCCCAGCCTCCTTACTCTGACTCAGAGGAAAATGCAACTTGATCTGGATTCATTGAATTTTTTTTTCCTGGCTTGAAGGAAATGAAGAAACATAGCCAAATATTCTAGAACAGGATTCAACAAACAGTCCATAGGCCAAATCCACCACTGCCTGTTTTTGTAAATAAAGTTTTATTGGAACACATCTATGCCCATTCCCTTACGTATTATGTATGGCTGCTTTTGCTCTACAACAGCAAAGTTGAGTAGTGTGACTGAGACCGTATAGCCTACAAGCCCAAAACATATACTGTCTCACCCTTTTCAGAAAAAGTTGCCAGTCCTGTTCTAAAAGAAGTAGAGTAAGGATTTAGTGAGAAGCTGGAGAAAATATTTTCAAAGACAACTGGGGAAAAATATTTTTTTCCCCAGGGAAACCTGAGATGAAGACCAAGGTGAGGAAGGAACCAGCAGAGAAATCGAGTCCATGAGGCTGAGGAGGCCACTGGATGTCCAGTCCTCAGCTCTCTGAAGCCTGAGACAGGAAACAATTGTCTCCCGAGAGAAAGGTTTGAACCTCCTTTAACCAGGGAGGAATAAGAGATGATGGCTTCTTACATCTGTTTACATTTGTTGGAAAGACTTCTGCCAGGGAAATAACTAGACAGGGCTTTGGCCAGCTAGCAGGTGGAGTCTGGAGGGAGGTGGAAGAGACTGCTTCCAAGCTGGGTTCCGATTTGTCTGATTCAAGCAGCCAAACTTGTGTTTGCCAGAGGACTTGGGGGAATGTGGATAAAATCAGGCTGAGGACTTTTCTTAAAGGCCCAAGTTGGAGCTATTGGGATTGTTCCTTCAGAGGAAAATCAGGAGTTTGGGCCATTGGCTTCATGGAGAACCTGTACTTTTTGTACTTTGTGCAAAGGAGAAGTCATTTCTACTTGGTTTTTGAAACTGTGTTGTCATCTAGTATTCCAAGACTTTAGTCTGTCTACCCTTCTGTTCCAGAGAGATGCCTTTCAGTTCCTTAGAAAACAAATTGGCCATTTGCCCAAAGAGACTAATCCAGGTCTAGAACACAGGAACTGAGTTTCAACATCAGGCTCCCCAGTGCATGACACAGGTCTCTTGATTCCATGGTTTATTGCTTTTTTACCTATTAAACAATTGCATTCCTGGCCTATGGAGGATCTTACCTAAGCCAAGACTTTGCCAGGGATTGTGCGGCCCATTTTTGTTCATAGCATTGCCCAAGTTAGGGAAGGTCATTAGGTTGGCTGAGTATTCTGGTATTCTATTGCTGCATAACAAACTCTGAAATTTAGTAACTTAACAGCATTTATTTTGTTCATGAATTTTATTTTTTTAATGTATATAAGGTGTATAAAATGATGTTTTGATATACATTTACATAGTGAAATGGTTACTATAGTCAAGCAAATGAGCATATCCATTGCCTAACATAGTTTTTTTTTTTTTTTTTTTGACAGTAAGAGCACTTGGAATCTACTTTATTGTCAAATTTCCAGTATATAATACAATATTGTTAACATAGTCATCACGCTATACATTCAATCTCTAAATTTTTTCATTCTACCTAACCACAACTTTGTACCTTTGACCAACATCTCCCCATTCCCCACTCCCTATCCCCTCCCCAACCACTGGTAACTACCAGAGTTTCACTTTCAGGTTCTGTGTATTTAACTTGTTTAGATTCCACCATAAGTGAGATCATACAATATTTTTCTTTCTTTGTCTGGCTTATTTCACTTAGCATAATGTCTTCCAGGTTAATCCATGTTATCAAAAATGGCAGGATCTCCTTTTTAAAGGCTGAATAATATTCCTTGTGTGTGTGTGTGTGTGTGTGTGTGTGTGTGTATGTGTTTATGTGTGTATAGTATATATACATATATACACACCACAATTTCTTTATCCATTCACCTGTTGACAAACACTTAGGTTGATTCCATGTCTTAGCTATTGTGAATAATGCTGCAATGAACACGGGAATGCAGATATTTCTATAAGGTACTGATTTCATTATCTTCGAGTATATACCCAGAAGAGGAATTGCTAGGTCATATAGTAGTTTTATTTTTAATTTTTTTGAGGAACCTCCATACTTTTTTCATAATGGCTGTACTAATTTACATTCCTCCCAACAATGTATAAGGGTTCCCTTTTCTCCATACCCTCACTAACACTTTTTATCTCTTCTTTTTTATAATAGCCATCCTAACTGTTGTGAGGTGATATTTCATTGTGACTTCGATTTGAATTTCCCTGATGATTAGTGATGTGGATTTTTCAGCAGAAACCTTGCAGGTCAGAAGAGAGTGGGGTGACAGAAACAGTGCCTCATACCTGTAATCCCAACACTTTGGGAGGCTGAGGCAGGAGGATCACTTGAGCCTAGAAGTTTGAGACCAGCCTGGGCAACATAATGAGACCTTGTCTTTACAAAAAAATAAACAGAAAATTAGCCGGGCATGATGGCATGTGACTGTAGTCCCAGCTACTTGGAAGGCTGAGGTGTTAGGATCACTTGAGTCCAGGAGGTAGAGGCTGCAGTGAGCCGAGATGATGCCACTGCACTCCAGCCTGGGTGACCGAGTGAGACCCTGTCTCTAATAAATTAATAAAATAAAATTTAAAAACCCTGCTAGCCAACAATAATATACCCAGTAAACCTGTGCTTCTCAAGTTGAAATGAAAGGATACTAAATAGCAACAAGAGAGCATAATAAAGAAGGAAACTCATTGGTAAAGGTAAGTATATGGACAAAATCAGAACGCTATATTACTGTAAAGGTGATGAGTAGATAGCTTTTATGTCTATGAAGAAAGTTAAGGGACAAAAGTATTTTAAAAACCATTATAAGTATTAACTAAATTATGTTAATGGGTACATAATATAAATAGATATAAATTGAGGCATTAATAGCATATAACATGTGGGGAGCAGAGGGAAAACCAGAGTTCTTTTATGCAAGTAAAGTTACATTGTGAACTTACAATGACAGTTACAAGTTATTTTATGTAAGCTCCTGGTAACCACCAAAATACCTATAGAAGTTATATTAAAAAAAGAAAGGAATCAAAACCTATCAATACAAGAAAAAGAAACAAAAGAAAACAGCAAGGGAGAAAAAGAGGGACAAAAGAACAAGACACATAAGAAAACAGTTACCAAAATGGCAATAGTAAATCTGTCTCTATATTTACTTTAAATGTAAATAGACTAACCTTCCCAATAAAAAGATACAGCATGACTGAATAGATTATATATATATATATATATTAAAAAAAACAGGATCAAACTATGTGCTGTCTACAAGAAGCTCACTTTTAGATTCAAGGTCACACAGAGAGATGGAAAAAGGTAGTCCATGCAAATGCCAACCAAAAGAGAGCAAGAGTGGTTAATACTTCTATCAGCAAAATAGACTTTAATTCAAAAACTGTCTCTAGAGACAAAGAAGGTCATTTCTTAATGACAGAAGGGTCAATTCAACAGGAAGACATAACAATTATAAATGCACCCAGCAGCAGAGCACCTAAGTATATACAACATTGACAGATCTGAAAGGAGAAATTGATAGCACTATAATAACAGGAGATTTCAGTACCCCCCTCTCAATAATGGTCAGACTCCTGACCCCAGGTGATCACTCGCCTCAGCCTCCCAAAGTGCTGGGATTACAGGTGTGAGCCACCACGCCTGGCCCCGCCATCCACACCCAGCCCCACCATCCACTAATTAAGCTTCATGGTGTTCACTCAGGCACACTGTTGTTGCTCACATTTGCCAGTGTAAATAGTGATGCACAGTGCCTAAGACAAAATCACTATCACTGCAAGCTCCTACCCCTGGCTATATGCTAATCTGGATTTATAGGACAGTCACTAGTGCTATTATTTTCATTTTATAAATGAGGAAACTGAGTCATGGAAGGAAGAAAAGTCAATTTTCTTAATGTAACACAGTTAAAATAGGATTAAACTTTCAATTTCCTTATTTCTTAACTAGTATTTTATCTTTCCATGATTGTGCTTAATTTTTTTTTTTTTTTTTTTTTTGAGACGGAGTCTCGCTCTGTCGCCCAGGCTGGAGTGCAGTGGCCGGATCTCAGCTCACTGCAAGCTGTGCCTCCCGGGTTTACGCCATTCTCCTGCCTCAGCCTCCCGAGCAGCTGGGACTTCAGGCGCCCGCCACCTCGCCTGGCTAGTTTTTTAGTAAAGACGGGGTTTCACCGTGTTAGCCAGGATGGTCTCGATCTCCTGACCTTGTGATCTGCCCGTCTCAGCCTCCCAAAGTGCTGGGATTACAGGCTTGAGCCACCGCGCCTGGCCGATTGTGCTTAATTTTATCTGATCAGTACAAGCACTCGTATAAGCTGTAGGGATATGTGTGTACATTTGTATGTGTGCATATACACACACACTGTGTGTATATATGTCAAACTCAGGGCTTGCCTTTGTTGGATGGAAATTCAGCAGCATTGGAGGACTAGACAGCTAAAGAAGCCAGTTTCAGGGACGGGAAATAGCAGAGTTCAAGGAAAAAGTTAGGACAAGGAAAAAGAGTCTTTACAAAGCAACCAATTCCTCATGCGAAGTCTTTGCATCTCACATGGCTAAGGGACAGTACTTTGGTTAGGGGGCTGGAGCTTTGGTCTTGATGAACAACGTGCTAGTATTGGCTCTAAGCTGGGGCGTCCACCATTTGGCTCCCCATTTGAGTGGTCACTCTGTCTCTCAGGGCAATGTGTGGTCTTTCGGTGTTGATAAAGCAGCAATTACATGCCAGGCCCTGAGGGCGGGCACAGAGGCAAGCAAGACCAATACAGTGCCCCCACAATCCTCTTGGGACATCATTTTAGCAGGGGAGACTACCACTGAACATGTAATGGTAAAATTGGTTAGTTATGATTGAGATGAGTAGTAGAAGGAAAAAGTATGTGGAACTGTGAGAGCTCACGATGGGCCTGAACTTGCACAGGTACTCAGAGAACTAGATTTGCTCGTTGAAGGGTGAGAGGACATGTACTAGGTGAACCAGCTGGAGGAATCTGGGGATCCGCTTGTGGGGAGGCCCTGGGTGGGAAGTTGTAAGGCCAACCTGAGTGATAGCTGGCATGAGAAAGCCAGGGTGACAGAGGTGAGGAGGGCACATGCCAGATCTGGCAGCCTGCATGTCACCAGATGGATTTAGGTCACATCCTGTTCTTCCGTTCTCACCTCTTCCACCTGCATCTCCACCCCTTCACCCCTCCATGCCTCACAAAGTCAGACTGTCTTGCCTGTGAGACAGGAAAGGCATGTGTGATGAGGGGACAGTACCCTAGGGGCCGATCCGAGTTTTGTGAGACCTGAGGCTTATACAGTAGAGGGTGGGTCTTGAAGGGGAAAAAAAAGGTGAAATTATGAAAACAAAGTTTGTGCAAGGCTTCTGTAGGGGCCATGTCAGCTGGGGACTTCTAAGCTGAAGTTTCACTAGCTTGGTGGGGAAGCTTTCTTTGTCACCTTCCCTCTGTCCTCAAAGCTCATAAAGCCCACTTTTCATCTTGCCTAAGACGTTCATGCCATCCTTACACCCACTTCCTCCTGTTTTCTTCTTAGTTGAGATGGCAAAGAAAGCACAAATTGGCCGGGTGTGGTGGCTCACGCCTGTAATCCCAACACTTTGGGAGGCCGAGGCAGGCGGATCACAAGGTCAGGAGTTTGAGACCAGTCTGGTCAATATGGTGAAACTCCGTCTCTACTAAAAATACAAAAAAAAAAATTAGCCAGGCATGGTGGCGTGTGCCTGTGGTCCCAGCTACTTGGGAGGCTGAGGCAGAGGAGTCGCTTGAACCCGGGAGGCAGAGGTTGCAGTGAGCCGAGATTGCACCATTACACTCCAGCCTGGGTAACAGAGTGAGACTGCATCTTAAAAAAAAAAAAAAAGAAAGAAAGAAAAAAAAGAAAGCACAAATATATTGAAATCTCCTGGAAATTTGGCTCTCTCCTTGACCCCAGTAGTGTCCAAAAGAACGTGGGAATTTCCTCTTTTTGTCCAAGACTTCCATGATATTTTCCCTGATAATCAAGGAAGGGAGTGTTGGCTGGGACACTTTTTGCTTTTGGCAATGTGGCAGGGGAATATGAATTTCCATAGGTGAAATTACTCTTGTCTGGTCGAGTCTAGACTGTTCGTTGGCCAGCATGTTTGCTGGAGCCCACACTGGCACTCTGAGGTGCTGCCTGGACTTATTCTGTGGGCAGGGAAGAAATAACCTGGAACTACATTTTGGGGAAAAAACTCACAAACATGAGCAGTGACAAGGAAGAAGTTTAATAATGAGGAAATTACAACTAAAAGTTGTCAACAGGCTCTTCTCTCCAAATTCCACTGAAATGAGCAAAGCCACTGAACAGTAGTGAAGAGTCTGTGTCATCTGGAGCTTAGGGAAGCTACTGTCCATAGATCTGAAATATCAGAGAGGTTGAGACCAATCGAGGGGAAGATTAACAAGCCCTCCATGGACCATAGAAGAAAGCCCTAACCCCCCTCCAGACGCTGCTGCTGATCTCCTGGCAAATCTCCACAGATAGGCCCAGGACCAGGCACAGCCAGCAAGCTCTCTGGAAATATTTGGGTTTTGGCACGCCAAGCCTTGGCCCCAGCACTGGGTGGGGCTTTGGCTGTTGAGGCCCAGTCTTGGTTAGAGAAAAGGCACTGTGTCCCTGTTAACTGCTGGCTGCCCCACCAAGAAACTGGAAAGAATCTCCCCGACTCTGTTGTGATTCCCTCAGCCTGATGGCCTAATTGCCTTTGACTTTTCTTGTTAATACTGAAAATTCAAATTCAAAAAGTCCCATTCCTCAGGCAGAACCGATTTCAAATGTAAATTTCCTGCCTCCCCAAGACAGAGAAAATAGGGGGAAATGACCAAACTATAATCTGAGAGTTCTTTACTCAACTGGATTATCATTCATCTAAGAACATCCGAAAGACAGTCTCACACAAGCAAAGACCGAAAGGACATCCACCACCACGTACCTCTCTTGAAAAAACTGCTTGGCAAAGCACTTCAGTAGACTAGGGAATGAATCAAATAAGTAATGCACTCACGAAATCAAGACCACAGTTGACTTAGGCTTCCTTGGAGCTTGGAAGAACCCCTTCCCAAGCTGGAGAGCTGGCTTCTTGGAGGTGGGAGTAGAGGCCCTGAGGTGCTCAGGGGAAGAATTCCCACTGATTTGCAAGAAAGAAATTGGCCACTGTGTACTCGTTTGCCACTCAGTCCTGCCCTAACCTTCCTCTCCTGTCTCTCTCACAGACTGTTTTTGAAAGGAATTGCCATTCAGAGGACTGTGCCGCGGACCTGCAGCTTCGGGGTAAACTGCTGCTGTCTAGGTATGTCGGTGTTTACTTCACAGCGTTGTTCTCAGAAGCTCCTTTTCCTTGATCCCAGGCCCCAAACCTGAATGTGCAGATTTCCCCACTGAAGAGGATAAACAGAGTTGATGGGTTACAACAATATTTCATGGTTTAAAAAAAAAATGTATATTACAAAATAATTATAACAAAAGCTTTGTTGGGAAGATTGTTTAGGTTTGGTTTTGTTTGCAGTTCTACATATCTCACAATTTAGCTTATATTTCTAATTTCTGTGACTATTTGGGGGGTGGCTATTTTATGCTTGCTGATTGTATTAAGTTGAATCATATGAAATTGCCAATATTTGACCTTTTGGACAATTTCATGTGATTCAACCTATTATTATATAAAGGTTTATCCCCACCCCCGTCTCCGTGCATGCGTGCGCGCATGCACACACACACACACACACACACACACACACACACACACACACACACTTCATCTGTGGCAGGAGAGGGCTGAAGGAGAGGGGCAGGCTGTCCTGATCCAAGTGAACAGACAGTCTCTTTATTGTTTCAGGGTTTCTTCCCACACTACATGAATCCCCCAAGGCTAAAGGTGAGCTGTACAGCAGCCTTCTGTTTCCTCTTTGCCAACCTTTTATTTTAGACTTCTTTTAGGATGAAGGTGCTGGTCCTGATCATTTAGCCTCATTTCACAGAATGGCTTCCTTTTGAAACAATTCCTTCTGAAAGACTGTTTTAGCCTTGGGGCCAGAAACCCCTCTATGAGATTTATTACCATTTCTGAAAAGCAGTCACCAGTTTTGATAGTTATTTTTCAAAATGCATAGCATGTCCCTTACTTAAAACTATGAGAGTTAAGTTTGGATAAAATGAAATGAATATACCATTATGAACCAGTGCCTACACTAGGACATTTTTTTTTTTTTTGAGACAGAGTCTCGCTCTGTCGCCTGGGCTGGAGTGCAGTGGCGCGATCTCAGCTCACTGCAAGCTCCGCCTCCCAGGTTCCCGCCATCCTCCTGCCTCAGCCTCCCGAGTAGCTGGGACTACAGGTGCCCGCCACCTCGCCCGGCTAGTTTTTTATATTTTAGTAGAGACGGGGTTTCACTGTGTTAGCCAGGATGGTCTCGATCTCCTGACCTCATGATCCACCCGTCTCGGCCTCCCAAAGTGCTGGGATTACAGGCTTGAGCCACCGCGCCCGGCCGACATTTTTTTTTTTATTGTTATACTTTAAGTTTCAGGATACATGTGCAGAACGTGCAGGTTTGTTACATGGGTATACACATGCCATGGTGGTTTGCTGTACCCATCAACCCATCATCTACATTAGGTATTTCTCCTAATTTTATCCCTCCCCTAACCCCCTGCCCCCGACAGGCCCCAGTGTGTGATGTTCCCCTCCCTGTGTCCATGTGTTGTCATTGTTCAACTCCCACTTATGAGTAAGAACATGTGGTGTTTGGTTTTCTGTTCTGGTGTTAATTTGCTGAGAATGATGGTTTCCAGCTTCATCCGTGTCCCTGAAAAGGACATGAACTCATCCTTTTTTATGGTTGCATAATGTTCCATGGTGTATATGTGCCACATTTTCTTTATCCAGTCTATCATTGATGGGCACTTGGGTTGGTTCCAAG
>NW_016826870.1:22303-41761 GCF_001698545.2 Rhinopithecus bieti | reverse complement strand
TGATGGTAGCTTGTATTTCTGTGCGATTGGTGGTGATATCTCCTTTATCATTTTTTATTGTGTCTATTTGATTCTTCTCTGTTTTCTTCTTTATTAATCTGGCTAGTGGTCTATTTTGTTGATCTTTTCAAAAAAAACCAGCTCCTGGATTCATTGATTTTTTTGAAGGGTTTTTCATGTCTCTATCTCCTTCAGTTCTGCTCTGATCTTTGTTATTTCTTGTCTTCTGCTAGCTTTTGAATTTGCTTGCTCTTGCTTCTCTAGTTCTTTTAATTGTGAGGTTAGGGTGTCAATTTTAGATCTTTCCTGCTTTCTCCTGTGGGCATTTAGTGCTATAAATTTTCCTCTAAACACTACTTTAGGTGTGTCCCAGTGATTCTGGTATGTTGTGTCTTTGTTCTCGTTGGTTTCAAAGAACTTATTTATTTCTGCCTTGATTTTATTATTTACCTGATAGTCATTCAGGAGCAGGTTGTTCACTTACCATGTAGTTGTGCAGTTTTGAGTGAGTTTCTTAATGTTGAGTTCTAATTTGATTGCACTGCGGTCTGAGAGACTGTTATGATTTCTGTTCTTTTCATTTGCTGAGGAGTATTTTACTTCCAATTACATGGTCAATTTTAGAATAAGTGTGATGTGGTGCTGAGAAGAATGTATATTCTGTTGATTTGGGGTGGAAAGTTCTGTAGATGTCTATTAGTTCTGCTTGGTTCAGAACTGAGTTCAAGTCCTGAATATCATTGTTAATTTTCTGTCTCATTGATCTAATATTTGACAGTGGGGTGTTAAAGTCTCCCACTATTATTGTGTGGGAGTCTAAGTTTCTTTGTAGTCTCTAAGAACTTGCTTTATGAATCTGGGTGCTCCCATATTGGGTGCATATATATTTATGATAGTTAGCTCTTCTTGTTGCATGATCCCTTTAACATTATGTAATGCCTTTCTTTGTCTTTTTTTAATCTTTGTTGATTTAAAGTCCATTTTGTCAGAGACTAGGATTGCAACCCCTGCTCTTTTTTCTTTCCATTTGCTTGGTAAATATTCCTCCATCCCTTTATTTTGAGCCTGTGTGTGTCTTTGCACATGAGATGGGTCTCCTGAATACAGCACACTGATGGGTCTTGACTCTTTATCCAGTTTGCCAGTCTATGTCTTTTAATTGGGGCATTTAGCCCGTTTACATTTAAGGTTAATACTGTTAAATGTGAATTTGATCCTTTCATTATGATGCTAGCTGATTATTTTGCCCATTAGTTGATGCAGTTTCTTCATAGTGTTGATGGCCTTTACAATTTGGCATGTTTTGCAGTGGCTGGTACTGGTTTTCCTTTCCATGTTTAGTGCTTCCTTCAGGAGCTCTTGTAAGGCAGGCTTGGTGGTGACAAAATCTTAGAGCATTTGCTTCTCTGTAAAATATTTCCTTCACTTATGAAGCTTAGTTTGGCTGGATATGAAATTCAGGGTTAAAATTCTTTTCTTTAAGAATATTGAATATTAGCCCTCACTCTCTTCTGGCTTGTAGGGTTTTTGCAGAAAGATTCACTGCTAGTCTGATGGGCTTCCCTTTGTTGATAACCCAACCTTTCTCTCTGGCTGCCCTTAACATAATGCCCTTAACATTATGTGTCTTGGGGTTGGTCTTTTCGAGGAGTCTCATTGTAGTGTTCTCTGTATTTCCTGAATTTGAATNAATACAGCACACTGATGGGTCTTGACTCTTTATCCAGTTTGCCAGTCTATGTCTTTTAATTGGGGCATTTAGCCCGTTTACATTTAAGGTTAATACTGTTAAATGTGAATTTGATCCTTTCATTATGATGCTAGCTGATTATTTTGCCCATTAGTTGATGCAGTTTCTTCATAGTGTTGATGGCCTTTACAATTTGGCATGTTTTTGCAGTGGCTGGTACTGGTTTTTCCTTTCCATGTTTAGTGCTTCCTTCAGGAGCTCTTGTAAGGCAGGCTTGGTGGTGACAAAATCTTAGAGCATTTGCTTCTCTGTAAAAATATTTCCTTCACTTATGAAGCTTAGTTTGGCTGGATATGAAATTCAGGGTTAAAAATTCTTTTCTTTAAGAATATTGAATATTAGCCCTCACTCTCTTCTGGCTTGTAGGGTTTTTGCAGAAAGATTCACTGCTAGTCTGATGGGCTTCCCTTTGTTGATAACCCAACCTTTCTCTCTGGCTGCCCTTAACATAATGCCCTTAACATTATGTGTCTTGGGGTTGGTCTTTTCGAGGAGTCTCATTGTAGTGTTCTCTGTATTTCCTGAATTTGAATGTTGGCCTGTCTTACTAGGTTGAGGAAGTTCTCCTGGATAATGTCCTGAAGAGTGTTTTCTAACTTGGTTCCATTCTCCCCATCACTTTCAGGTACACCAATCAAACATAGGTTTGGTCTTTTCACTTAGTCGCATTATTTCTTGGAGGCTTTGTTCATTTCTTTTCATTCTTTTTTCTCTAATCTTGTCCTCATGCTTTATTTCATTAAGTTGATCTTCAATCTTTGATATCCTTTCTTCTGCTTGATTGATTTGGCTGTTGATCCTTGTGTATGCTTCGTGAAGTTCTTGTGCTGTGTTTTTCAGCTCCATCAGGTCATTTATGTTATTCTCTAAACTGGTTATCCTAGTTAGCAATTCTTCTAACCTTTTTTCAAGGTTCTTAGCATCCTTGAATTGGGTTAGAATATGCTCCTTTAGCTCAGAGGACTTTGTTATTACCCACCTTCTGAAGCCTACTTCTGTCAATTCATCAAGCTCATTCCCTGTCCAGTTTTGTTCCCTTGCTGGCGAGGAGTTGTGATCCTTTGAAGGAGAAGACACATTCTGGTTTTCGGAATTTTCAACCTTTTTGCACTGGTTTTTCCTCATCTTCGGGGATTTATCTACCTTTCGTCTTTGATGTTGGTGACTTTCAGATGGGGTTTCTGTATGGAAGTACACTAGGACATTTTAACTTATTATGGAACATGATCTTTCATTCACCAAAGGAAAGTAATACTAAGATTCCTTTTCTTCAGTTTGAGTTTACTGGAGGAAGTTGATGTACACACACACGCACACACACACACACACACACACACACAAATGCTCCTCCAAACCACTTAAATATTAATTAGCGTTACTTTTATTTAGGGCAATAGTGGTAGATTAAAATAGCACATGTTTTGCCAACCTTACGAAATTACTTAAAACTCATGGAATAGATTTTGGAATTGTTTCACATTAGTATGAAGGACCTCCTGGGATTATTAGAGAAACTGACTTTAAAGAAGGTTCATAAATTTGCAGCTCATTAACTTAAATTTTAAATAGGCCTTCCAAAAGTGTTTTGGGGAAAAAATAACAAGAAACAAAAATATATGGATTTTTTTTGTCTTGAGGCAGACTGGGAATGCTGGAAATTTATTTTGGATCATAGAAAACCTTCATGTGGTAGGAAAATGTTCTTCTGCTCCAAGGTCAGATAATAAGTTGGGAAAGTCCTAACGTTCTTGCTACCCATCAGTGGATGATCAAATCCATCTCTATTGAATTGTGCTTTTCTAATATTAAGATGTAAAATTCAAGGCTCAGTAAAGCACCTTGTGGCTAAAGCTGCCTCCACTGCCCCAGTCTGGCCTTTCAAGTGTGGTCAGAACCAGTTATGCTCTGTGGGCCCAGTAATCAGTAATGCTTGAACAACTAGTGTGGTGGCCAGGACCCAGACCCCCATATGTGTCAGCTACCAATTGCCACAAAAAATGCTCCATAACAAATCACCCCAAAGCTCGATGGTATGAACAGCAATCACTGATTCTCATGGATTTTCAGGTCAGCTGGCCCAGGCTGGATTCCGCTGGACCTTGGCTGATTTATCCATGCATCTAGGTTCAGCAGAGGGTAGGTTCTAGGCTTGGGTGACACCATTCAGCTCTACTCCTTGTGTCTTTCATTTTTCCTTTGGAACCAGTGGGCAAGCCTGGGCATATTCTCACAGCATAGCAGAGGTATAAGAAGGCATGCAGAAACGTGCAATGACTCTTAAGGCCTGGGCTTAGAACTGGTGCACTTTTCCTGCAGCCTTATTCTGTTGGCCACAGCAAGTCACATGGCCAAACCCAAAGTCAAGGGACATAAAGTTAGTGAGAGGAATTACAAAGCCACACAGCAAAGGGCCTGAGTATAAGGAGGAGGTGAAGACTTGGGACCCATAACGCAATCTACTACACTATATAAACAGTGAGGTAGCCCTGTCTCTTATCTTGATGCCTTGTTGTTATCAGGGCTATTTCAGTCTTTCTTGCAATTCCATCTCCCTGGAATTCAGACATGAGAGCTGGAGACTGGGTAAGAAGATTTTCTGAACCTCAAAAACAATGCCTTTGGACCGAAGCTCTCAGCCTCGTCTTAGGCTGGGTTATTTCTCAGAGGACCCCTGGCCTCTCAAAATAGACTTTTGACTGAATCCTCCATTAAAGAAACCTTCATTATACTTTTGGGCCCATAGCTGTTCTCACAGGAGCCATCGGAGAAATGTTCATTGATACTTGGATAACGAACCTGTGGTTCAATTACATGGGATTTATCCAGACCTTTGGTATTTACTCTTCAGAGCCAGGGACAATGTGAGGGAAGGTACAATCAGTTAAGTGCTAGTGGAAATCAGGGTCTGAATTTGGTTGGCAGAGGCGTAGTGGCTCCAAGCAGAGGTGAGCTGCTTTGGTTATCATTGAACTCTCTTGATTCATTCTTGTCTGGGATGGAATGTTCCCTCCTTCCTTGTTCAAGCCGGGCAAGTCCTAGGCACTGGGCTGCAGAAGTGAGCAGTATGTGGGCCCTGCTCTCCTGCTGTGAGCAGAGCAAGAGGCTGGGTGATGGTGGTACCACACGTGAGTGCTAGGCGGGTTACTCCAGGGCTCTGCAGCAGCTTCCAAGAGGTGGTGTTGAGAGGAATGAGGACTCAGGCATTCTGGACAGAGGGAAAATGTGAGCAGAAGTATGGAGAACAGGACGACCATGAAGATCTGCAGGTGTCTGGAATGAAGGAGGCAGTCAGGAGAACACAGTGAGAGACAGGGAAGGAGAAAGGGAGAGAAACCAGATTGTGGAACACTTATGAGTCTGGACTTCATCTTGAAGCCAATGGGAGTACAGCCAAGTTGTAGTGTAAGTGCATTTAACCTAACAAGAATACAGCCAGGAGGCCAGGCACAGTGGCTCTGCCTGTAATCCCAGCACTTTGGGCAGCTGAGGCAGATGGATTGCTTGAGCTCAGGAGTTTGAGACCAGCCTGGGCAACATGTCAAAACTCCATCTCTACAAAAACATACAAAAATTAGCCAGGCATGGTGGCAGGCGCCTCTAGTCCCAGCTACTCGGGAGGCTGAGGTGGGAGGATCACTTGAGCCTGGGAAGTGAAGGTTGCGGTGAGCTGAGATGGCACCACTGTACTCCAGCCTGGGTGACCGGGGGAAAAAAATGCAGCCAGGCACACTCCAGGAGCCGGGGTGGAGAAGGGAGAGGAGAACATTGAGATGGTATAGGTAATATGGCCCTCTATTCTGCTCAATGAAAGTATGTTCCAGCTTGAGTTTTGAGTTTGCTCCTCTCTCCATATGTCTCAGTTCCTGCTTCCCTGCCTTGGGTAGGTCTGTGGGGCAGCTACCCTTCATCCCAGTGCAGGAGCAGCCTTGTCAGGGTTGGACTTATGAGAGATGTTTTGCTGATTTCCACCATGGTGCCCCCGGAAGGGCTTCACAAGGCCAACTTGGACACAATGTTTGCTTTCTGTGATTTCTTTAGAACTTAGCTCTCCTGTTAGCTGTGACCTTACTCACTGTATGAAAAGTTGAAGCAAATGGGTCACAGAAAAAGATTTCTCTGATGACTGTGTAGACAGTTGGTCCACGGTGTTGTGGCTGGAGGCCTCTGAATACCCACCAGACTGAGGAGCCTTTGTGTTAAGACAGAGGGAAGGACATCTGGGAGTGATTGGGTCACCCAGAGTGGCCAGAGATCAAGCCATAGGAAATGCTGTCTGTGACCAGGATTCATGGATGTTTTTATTTTCCTCTCTGGAGAGCATGAATTCTGGCAGGCCTGTGATCTCTTAAAACAATCAACTCTTCAATTAGAAGTTCATGATCTTTAATGGGCTTGAGCCCAGTTCCAAAACAGGCCATTGTCAAAACGTCTAGGAACAGGGATGAAACTTGTTTAAAAGTTTCTACTAAACAGGACTGGAAATTCCGTTTGTAAAAGGATGCAACTATGTTTTGTCTTTTTAAATACTCACAGTACCTAAGAAAGCATCACATATGATAGAGAAAAAGATATGGCAGGTGAGCTTTAAAAAAATTCTTTTTTTGATGCATTCTATCAGAAATCAGTGGAACGTTTCAGTGCTGTCTGGTTAGCCAACTCGGATACAATAAGGACTTTTAAGGGAGATGAAAAAACACAGCAGGATATCTGTAAAGCTAGAACCATCTGGTGGCAACATATAATTGTCCTATGGTTGTAGCCTTGATAATGCTGTTGCCATGGGGGTTGGGTGGTGGGGTGAAGTGCATTTCCCAAAATGTTGGCTAGCTGAGGGATGGGAGCTCCATCCATGAAAACCAGTCTTCCAGAGGGGGATCCCCAAACCCAGAGAGCTATTCTGAGTTTGAAACAAGTTGTTCTCCTTCTCAAAAGTGGCAGAATGGTTAGAATCATCAACTGCACAGCCTAGGTCAAAACTGAAGTTTGTCTTGTTTTATAAAGCGAAAGACACCCTTGTTTAGTGAGCACTGAGCAAGCACTAGATACCCCACTGAGTACTCCATATACATAAAAGCACTGAAGTATCTTACCGGCTGCATAACCTTGAGCAAGTTGCTTAACATCTCTGCCTGTTTTCTCCTCTGTGAAATGGGGAAAATAACAGCAGCACCTTATAAGGTTATTTTGCATATTAATTAATTAATACATATTCAAGTGCTTCTAAAAGTGCTTAGCATATAAGCAAACACTCAGTAGTGAAAACTAGCATTATTATTTCTTTCTTTTTTTTTTTTTTTTTCTGAGATGGAGTCTTGCTCTACCGCCCAGGCTGGAGTGCAGTGGCCGGTTCTCAGCTCACTGCAAGCTCCACCTCCCGGGTTTATGCCATTCTCCTGCCTCAGCTTCCTGAGTAGCTGGGACTACAGGCGCCTGCCTCGTTGCCCGGCTAGTTTTTTGTATATTTTAGTAGAGACGGGGTTTCGCCATGTTAGCCAGGATAGTCTCGATCTCCTGACCTTGTGATCCGCCCGTCTCGGCCTCCCAAAGTGCTGGGATTACAGGCTTGAGCCACCGCGCCCGGCCTTATTTCATTTAATCCTCAACAACACTGAGAATAAATATTCTTATACTCTTTTTACTGAGGTAGTGCAGAGGCTCAGGAAGGCCAGGTTACTTGCTCAAGGCTCATGCTGTAGAGGAAAAGTAAAGCTTGGAATGTCTGATTCTACGTCCTGCTCATCTCCTGTACATTGTCTTCTGTTGTCTCTGGGTTCAGCTATCAGCTGACTCTGGACCAGAGGTACTAAGGCTAGAGACCTCGGGGAAAAAGTCTTCCTCTCTGTGAAAGCCCCACTGCAGAGAGGAGGTAGATGGGCAAAAACTCCACTAGCAAAGATAGCTGCCGTCCCTCCCCTCCATTCTCCCCATGTGCTGTCTGACCTGGAGGCTCTGTTCAATAGCTTTTCCCCCTGGAGACACAAGCAATCTGTCCTGCTGTGTCCAGTAGCCACAGTGGACACTTTTAAGGGAGGTGAAAAAACAGTGGCGTCACTGTGGCTGATATCCAGTGGCATCATCAGTGGCAGTCCTTGCATTGAGTCAGCACATTCTTTTTTTTTTTTTGAGACAGAGTTTCGCTCTTGTTGCCCAAGCTGGCAATGGTGCAATCTCAGCTCACCGTTACCTCCGCCTCCCAGGTTCAAGCGATTCTCCTGCTCAGCCTCCCGAGTAGCTGGTATTACAGGCATGTGCCACCACGCCTGGCTAATTTTGTATTTTTAGTAAAGACAGGGTTTCTCCATGTTGGTCAGGCTGGTCTCGAGCTTCTGACCTCAGGTGATCCGCCCACCTCAGCCTCCCAAAGTGTTGGGATTACAGACATAAGCCACCATGCCTGGACAAGTCAGCACATCCTTTATCTGTGTAGGTTGTATTTTCTGTCCTTGGAGAGCCTCAGATTCAATGGTGGGTTTATGGCTGGCATGCCAGCAGTTTCCTAAAATGTAATATCATCACTGTTATTATTATGATATGAGGGAAGGTGAATAGGAACTCATCAGAAACCTGGAAAATGTTGCCAGAACATTAGCCATGTGATTTTTTTCCCCTTCGTTGTCTGCACCAGCTCTGAAGAAAAAATGTACAAATTTGTTGGTTTGCAGTAGCTGGCTTTTTTTTTTTTTTAATGGAGTTTTGCTCTTGTCACCCAGGCTGGAGTAGAGTGGTGTGATCTCAGTTCACTGCAACCTTCACCTCCTGGGTTCAAGCAATTCTCCTGCCTCAGCCTCCCGAGTAGCTGGGATTACAGGCACCCACCACCATGCCCAGCTAATTTTTGTACTTTTTTAGTAGAGATGGCATTTCACCATGTTGTCCAGGCTAGTCTTGAACTCCTGACTTCAGGTGATCCACCCACCTTGGTCTCCCAAAGTGCTGGGATTACAGGTGTGAGCCACTGTGCCTGGCCTAGCTGGCTTTAATGGTTGCTGTTTCTGGAATCTCTGGCTATAGGAATGGATTTCTCAATAGTATATTCTTGAAAGAAAGGCAAAATGCTCAAGCAAATGGAACCTTTTGAATAAGAGTTGACAGATTGCTCATCCTTGCCCTCCTTTCTCAGAACAAGTGTTGCCTTTGCTCTGATGTGGGCCTTCCTTTATTTTTTGACCAAGTCTCACTTTGTTGCCCAGGCTGGAGTGCAGTGGCACTATCTTGGCTCACTACACTTTCTGCCTCCCAGATTCAAGTGATTCTCCTGCCTCACTCAGCCTCCCGAGTAGCTGGGATTACAGGCACTCGCCACCATGCCCAGCTAATTTTTATATTTTTGGTAGAGATAGGGTTTCACCATATTGGCCAGGCTGGTCTGGAAATCCTGACCTCAAGCAATCCACTTGCCTTGGCCTCCCGAAGTGCTGGGATTACAGGCATGAGCCACCACACCCAGCCTGATGTGGGCTTTCTAAGAGGCAGCAGCAGATGCCTCTCCTCACATCCCAGCCACACATCAAGGATGAATGGACATGTGGGTGCCTTCCGTGGGAGTTACCTGGTGGAGGGTGGGATTTAGGCCCCAGGGAAGGTGATGAGCAGGGTAAGGGACAGTCACACACTGGGAGAGACATCGAGGGGTGACATGCCCTTCCAGAGAGTCCAGCTTCTGTTCACCTGATGAGAGGTGACACAGTGCTACTGTGTTCATTCGTTTGACAAATGTGGATGGAGCACTTGCTATGGATATGCCAGGCCTGGTGGAAATAAACACACACTGCTGCATCACGATGCTCCCAGTCTAGAAGGGGAGACACACATGAAAACAGGTATCATTAACTGTAGTCATGATCACGATGGGAATATGAGGGAGTTGCCTTGAAGCACAAGGGAAGCAGCACTCTACATGGTCTAAGGTTGAGTTCTCCTAGAAGCAGACCATGAGACAAGGATTTGAGTGCAAATAATTGAGTGAGCAGTGCAGCAAATGAAGGCAAGAAGTAAGGAAGTATACAGGGAAGTCTGCGGTGAGGATGCACCGTAGCACTAATATATCAGTTACTTATTGCTATAACAAATCACCCCAGAACTCCATGCCTTAAACCAGCCACCATTTGTTTAGCTCCTGATTCTGTGGTCAGCTGTTGAGGCTAGGCTCGGCTGTTCAGGTCTTCTGGTCTCATTTGGGCTCCCTCCTGCATCTACTGGCAACCTCGGGTTGGTTGGATGCCTGGCTGTTGGTTTGTGGTTCGCTGGCGTTCCTCCACATGGTCTCTCCTCCTCCAGCAGGCTAGCCCAGGATTACTCTTACAGTGTGGCCAGGGCCCAAAATGGAGAGCAGCAGTGCACAAGACCTCATGAGGCCTAGTTCCAGAACAGATGTATTCTCATTTTTGCTACATTCTGTTGATCAAAGCAAAAGTCACGGGTCGCTTGGAAATACACTCTGCTTCCTGATGGGAGGAGCTGCAAAGTCACATGGCAAAGGGTGTGAACCAGAGAGGCTGTCAGTCAGTGCATCATCCCCCACTCCCACAGTGGATGATTGGCACTTCATCCTGCAGGGAAACATACCTCTTGGAATGACTATATCTGAGAGGTGAAGGAGCTGGGGTGTTTGTATCCCAATTCCTGAGATTCACTGGTTGAGAGCTACTCTGGGTTAGGTGGGTGGGGACAGTTAACTCCCTGGCACTTGCATCCTTGTCTAGCTATGGGAAAAGGCCCTCAGATACAAAAATGCAGACACTGGCAGCTGAAAGTCAGCAAAAGCTTTGGGGTCAGGGGTGGGGAGTGTGGGAGGGGATGGCAGGGACATGGATGATGTCTCCTGTACCCACTTTCTTACAGACTCTCAGTTGATGAATTTATTCTGAAAAATTCCAACAGGAGTGTCGTATCACCTTTTGACATGGAGGCTTCTTCCCATTAGCTTCCTCGGAATACTTTCATTTCAGGTCTTGCCAAACACCCAGCTTTCTCCATTACTATGATAACTATTCTCTATTGCATTTGTCTGCATCTTTTTTTCCCCTTCTCTAGCAAGCATAACAATATATTGCACACATGCAGAAGGGCGTTTGGCTTTACAGCAAACCTATGAACCATCTATAGGGCTCCGAGTTTTGTTCCCATTTTGCTGAGGACAGCAGCAAAGGCAGATAAGGGATGTGTCCACAGCATGTCCCAGGCAGAGAGGATAAGCCCCCTGAGCCCTGCATGATCCTGGGAGTGATGTGGGCCAAGCCTAGCCATGCAGCGGAACTCTGCGTTTCTTAGGAGCCCTGACTCCAGTCCAGCTCAGGCATAAGCACAACCCATGACTCTGGGATGCCCCTCAGTTGTCTTACGAAGTAACTCAGGCATCGCTGTGGGGTAGAGACAAGCCCAGCACACAAGTTCTTCCAGGTTGGTGGATTTTATGTGTGTACTTGGAGCCAGAGCATTTCTGGTGCAGAATAGGTAGTTGACAGGCAGGGATTAGAGTCACTTATCTGAGGTTAAAAAAAGTAAATAGCAGAGGCAGGAGAAACACCTGGTGGGAGGCTCCGGAGCCTGATATTCTAGCAATTTGACCCATGGCCCCTGACTTTAAATAACCGTTGCAGCTTGGGGAACCTGGCCTGTCTTTAGGTGGAAACGACTTTTGGAAATTCCTCATATTGCAGAAAGCATCTGATTTGCAGTTTCCTGAATGCGAGGCTCCAGGTGTAGGGACCGCCATCCAAAGAACTAACCTTTTTCTCTGTTGGGCAGACTCAAAGCGCTGAGGGGAGCTTTTCAGGGTCCACCATACATGAGCAGCAGATAGCTGTCCCCACACATACCATATTTCAGAGACAGCCCCTTCCCTCCTGAGCAGACACTGGCTGACATTTTCCAGCTTCAACTTTCTAGATGGTGAGAGGTTGGGGATGCTTAGAGGGGCAGTGAAGGCAAGACTGAGGCAGTAAACTGTGGCGACCGTAGAAGAATCTGCCCATGTGCTCGTAGCGGCCTTCCTCCTGAGACACCCGGGAAGGCTGAGTCTACCTCACAGGTGTGCCTGATAAAATTTTTGGGGGCAGTGTTTTCCTTGGCTTCCAAACATAGACATCCTTTGGAGGTTTTATGCGGAAGCATCTTTCCGGCAGGCACAATGACATGGCTATTTCCCTTGTGACTGGACTCAAGGAAAGGACCTATCAAGGGAATGTAGCCCTGAATCCCTCCCTTCTCTCAACTTGGAGCAGACCGAGAGCCATATGTGGTTTCCTCGCTAAGATTTTTGCAGTTTATTCTGTGTGGCTGTGTGTGTTGGTCCCTTGCCACTAATCCTAGACTCACCCATCCCAGCACAGGCTTGTGGCTGTGGGCCAAGCCAAATTCTGAAGCACTGCAGTTGTTTGTTGTCTGAAGTCAGTCTTCCCCAACACATTCTTTTCTTGTTGTCCTGCACACACCCTCTCATCAGCATCCCTCCCAGGTTTGTTCTGAGCCACCTGATATAACCTCAGGTGAACAAGAAGGCTGCCCCGTGGCTCTCCACGGATGAAAAGCCAAAGGCAGCTGTGGCTTTGCTTTGTCCCCAGTGGTCACTGGCCATGGGTGAGACCTGGGTTTCACATGACCTGCCCATAAATCAGTTCGCTGCAATTGCAGTGAGAGGGAAGGTACCTTGTAGAGAACCTCTAGATTTTATGAGCTTGCTGCCCTGACTCCATTCCAAAGCCATGGGTGAGACTTGGGTTTAACATGACCTGCCCATAAATCAGTTTGCTGAAATTGCAGTGAGAGGGAAGGTACCATGTAGAGAACCTCTAGATTTTATGAGCTTGCTGCCCTGACTCCATTCCAGGTGATCTTGATCCAAAAATGACAAGGCTGGGTGGATGCCATTGATGTCACACCCAGATCCCTTGCTGTGCAGGTGCACTGCTCCCAGCTGCTGTGCTGGCTGCTAGCTGCTCACAGCGGCCCCTCCTTTGGTCTGGAAAGTCACCCTTACCCTGCCTGGGAGGGTGACTTGTTAGCCAATGTCTGGCTGATGTGGGATGTGGATTAACTCCCTGGTGCAGTTTATGCTGCACAGCTCCCCTTGGCGTCTGGTTGAGGCTAGATTCCCCCTGTGCACACAGCCTTGGTCCACTCCTGACCCTGTCCCTGCCCCAGCCTGCTTCCCTGGCTTCCCAACCGATCCCTGGATCTCTGCCACAGGCTCTGGCTTCCAGGGAAGGGAGCCTGTCCTGAGATGCGGTAGAGCCTCATGTTTTCTTTATCTGCTCTTAGATCTTCTGTCCGGGCAGGCTGATTCCTTTTTAGGATTCCAAGTTTCAAAAGGAAATCAGATCCAATGCATTTATCAGACATTAGTGGGAGAGGGGGAAAAAAACAGTTGCTCATTGGCTTTTATTTGCCCTCTTGGAATTGCAGAGGATTTTGTTATTTTTATTTTTAAAAACCAGACTTGTGGAATAAAGTGTGGGAGACCACTTCAGGCTGGTCCAGGGGACCTTGTGTCTTCCCCTGAGGCTTTGTTTTTAAAGAGGACTTTCCAGACCCAAGGGAAGGGAAGGGGGCTCCCTTAAGAGAAATGGCTTTCATGCAAAGTCCTTACTGGTGGGGAAGTGAAGACAGGTACAGTCCTTACTGCATAAGGGGACAGGTGATGTTCAGTTGCAATCATAAGCCTTTCTCACCAGGAGCACTGGACTCTCTTTTAAGAAGTTTTCTGGCCGGGTGCGGTGGCTCAAGCCTGTAATCCCAGCACTTTGGGAGGCCGAGGTGGGCGGATCACGAGGTCAGGAGATCGAGACCATCCTGGCTAACACGGTGAAACCCCATCTCTACTAAAAAAAATACAAAAAACTAGCCGGGCGAGGTGGCGGGCGCCTGTAGTCCTAGCTACTCCGGAGGCTGAGGCAGGAGAATGGCCTAAACCCGGGAGGCGGAGCTTGCAGTGAGCTGAGATCTGGCCACTGCACTCCAGCCTGGGCGGCAGAGCGAGACTCTGTCTCAAAAACAAAATAAGAAGAAGAAGAAGAAGTTTTCTGTGATAATGAGATTTGAACTGGAGGAAATGCTGTTCTTTCAGTTAACAGTTGTGTTTTCTTTCAAGAGAAGAAAGACAAATGTTAAAACTGTTTTTTGTTTGTTTGTTTGTTTTTTCCTGGTGCAAAAGAACAATTTCACCTCCTAAGCCAAGAAGGAAAAAATTCTCATCTAAACCACCAGGCTTAAAGGTGGCTCCTTGTCAGTCCTGAGGTGGCAGGATTGAGGTGAATGAAATCAACCATGGTTTCTAATGTCTTCTTATATGCCTTCAGAAATGCCCTGCTCACCTTTCCTCCTGCTGTCCTAGGCTGAGCCTGCCATCCCTCCTTCCCTCTGTCCATCACAGCCTCTCCTTAGGGTTATTAATTCAGTCCATACCACTCACCTTCCCATAGGACAGGTGCTCTTAACCTGGAGTCTATGTCCTCTTGCTGATCTGTGAACCCAGATAAGAAAACGATTGTGTTTTGTTTTCACTAACTGCACACTGAAATTTAACATTATATTCAATTATGAATGTAGGAAACAGACTACAGTAATATTACCAGGACCTGTGACTCTGTCCCAAATAGAAATCACAGGTATTGTCAAATCAAGTTAGAGTTATTGCAGGTATTTCAAACTACCATTTACATTCATCCCTCCTTCAGAGTTATGCTATTAGATTTACTTCCAGATCTTTTTATTTAATAATTTTTTAAAAGCATATTGCTAAACTACACATTTGTGCCCTCCCCTTTCCCATAGGGCTACCTCACCTCCTGGGAGAAAAGATTCAAAATCTAGGAGATTCATAATTTCAATATATTCCATTGCTTGTGACTATTTATGGCCCCATTTGGTTCCTGAGCTAGAAACAGAAAAGTTATGACCGTGACAGAATTACTTGTCAAGGAACCATGATGACCCTGCTAACCTGGGCTTTCTTGAGCTGTCTGCTCTGCCAACTTTGATGAAATGCACATATACTGCTTGCATTTTCTGTGCAATAGCCAAGTGTAACAGGCAGCGCATGTGTGGCAGACTGTGGCAGCAGGACCTTGCTGGGTCAAGTCATACATCGCTGCACACCAGCGCTGTCTTAGGACATTGGACCTCCAAGCAGCCTGCAGATCTTGGGAATTCCTCTGCCCCCTAAAGTATTCCTTGTCTTTTATCCAGTTGTTTCAGTGAGTGAACCTGATTTGTTCCAGATGTCCTAAGATTTAGTGATTCCGGAAACTATTTCTAAAGTCAAGGCTGATGAGGATTTGAATTCCTCTGTTAGCTGGGAACCAGCAGTTCTTTACACAGTTAAACAGATGGAGCAGGAGGAGGGAGACTGAGCTGCCTGGAGGGACGGGGGAGCCCTCTGACTGGCTTATATGCCTTGTTAGAAAGAGGATGACCTTTGAAGCAAATATCGATTCCACCATTGCATGAGTTATTACAAGAGCCAGAGTTGGGGCCAGAGTCAGCTGGGCAGGGACATGGACATGCTATTTTTTTTTTAAGTAATACATATTTACCTTAATTATCTGAATGTTCTTGCTAGGGAAACCACTATTTTGGCTCAGATCACCTTAGTAAATGCTTTTTTCTTTCTCTCACTTTTTGAGCATAAAACTGGCCCAGGTGGGTACCTATGAGGGAGGTAGAGGTATTTCTGACTTCTTATAAGTGAGTTTTTCAAATCAGAAGTTCAGTCCCAGGAACGATTTCCCTGACCCACTGTAAATTTTAATTGAGGTGCCTTACAGGGGTGCCCTATGATCTCTCTTTGGAGTTAATAACCATATGGATCTGTTTTGCCTGATTAGAAGGGATTTCTAAAGCATGATGAGATGGGGAAGCGCAACTCCAAGTACATGGCATAATAACTCATTCCCAGAGGAAGTTAAAACATGTACACATACATATGGAATGTTCTGTTTAATGATATTATTGGTTTATGCAGTATTTGAATATATAAATATGAATATAAAGCTATGTAGAGTTGTGGATTTAAAACAAAAGCAGAACTTAACTAATGTTGCTGTTTAGATTTTTTTCAAGTGTATTTGAATGCAGACAAGTGTCCAGATAGACGCTAGTGGAAGTCTGAGACAAGCTATGTAAGGGTATCAACCCAGGGTTCCACTGGAGCTGGGCCAGACTACTGGGTTGTGTATCTAGAGAGACCAGGGCAGGACTGCTGGAGGAGAAGCTGAGTGGTGCCGAGGTAGGGCAGTGATATGGTTTGGCTGTGTCCCCACATAAATCTCATCTTGAATTGTAGCTCCCATAATTCCCACATGTTGTGCAAGGGACCCGGTGGGAGGTAAATAAATCATGGGGGCGGGTCTTTCCTGTGCTATTCTTGTGACAGTGAATAAGTCTCACGAGATCTCATGGTTTTATAAAGGGAAGTTCCCCTGCACACACTCTCTTGCCTGCCACCATAAGACATGACTTTGCTCATTCACCTTCCGCCATGATTGTGAGGCCTCCCCAGCCATGTGGAACTGTGAGTCAATTAAACCTCTTTCCTTTATAAATTACCCAGTCTCAGGTATATCTTTATTAGCAGCATGAGAACAGGCTAGTACAGGCAGGATAGGCACACCTGGGAAGGAGGCCGGGGTCAGATAAGATGGTAAGCTTTGAACAGAGGGAAGCTTGTCATAGGGGATGTTGAACTGGTTGGGATAAGGAGCATCCAATGGGCTAGAGCAGGTGGTTTAGGGCTGAGGCTGTAAACCACAGGGGATTACCTATGTTTATTTGGGGCCAGTTGCAGGATAACCACAGGACAAGACTAGTAGTTGGACAGAAATAACAATTTTTATTATTCTAGAATAGATTAAAATATAAAATAAAATTAGATTTTGTTTCTCTGATATATTTAGAATTGAACCTTTTTTGGTACAATATCCTTTTTTAGTATTTCTTAGTGATTTTTTTACAACAAAAAGTAGAGCAATACCTTTCTTGGTGTTCTTGGTTAGTAAAATAAATCCCTAATATTTGCAACAATCTCTAGAGTCTTCTAAATGAGGAAATTTTAATGACTTTCACAGCAGTGAAAATTGGTATTTATATTCTAAATAATTCGATGTTTCAATGAAATCTGCAGGAATCCAAAACAACAGGCAGTCACTAACTAAAATGGGACAGCAAGACACAAATAGTTTCCTATCCCTGTAGGAAACAGAAATCTCGGAGCTTTCATTGCATGAAAACCGACTCCATTTTAGTACCTCATTGCACTTCAGGCTTTCCCTGTCCAGAGTTCTCACACATGACAGTGAGCTCCAACTACAACCTATTCCAAGCTGAGAGTAATGGACTGAGAATCTGAAAACATGACACATCAATCCATTCCCCACCTTTCCCCTGTGGGACTCAAAAAAACATTTCCCAGGCTCCTTTGCAGATAGACTTCTTTTGAAGTTCAGCCAATGGGATCACTGGTGTGAGATTGGAGAAAGGGAGTAGGAGAAAAGTCAGGGTGTTTCTCCCCAACTCCAGTCACTTCAAGCAGCATCTCTGGCAGTAGCTACTTCTCCTCCACGGTCTTAGCTCCCTCTTGGCAGTCCCAGTCCCAGTCATAATCACAACACCTCCTCCGCTGGTCCCTCCAACTTTAAGGGTGTCAGCAGTTGCTTCTGATTTCAGCTTTTCCTCATCTTACCTTGTTTGCTCTTCTGGTTCTTCTCACACCTTTGTACCTGGTTCCCCATTTTAATCCCTTCTATGAACTACTTGGCCTGGGTTCTGCTTTCCTGTCTGGACTCTGACTAATACACAGTGGGTTTGAATCCTGGTACTGCCACTAGTTACTAAATAAGTTATTAAGTGGCCTACCTTATTTAGTCCTCAATGTCTTTGCAAAACGGGAGGAGGTTGGTCTGTAATGGATTCTGAGATCCCTTGAAGCTTTGAAAATCCATGAGTCTCTAAACTTTTGTCTCATAATACATATTCATGAAATGGCTACATTTTTCTAGCTCCATTACAGAGATAGTTTTTTATTATTTGCTTTCCAGGACATGGTATTAGCCTTCATAATACTGTTTGTTTACAGATTTCATGATTTACCCTGGCATCATTCCACTAAAGGCTGATGTTGGTGGCATTATGCTTAGGAGACATAGAAATGTTGTGGTTTTGAGAATGGGCTTTTATATTGTTTGGCATAGATCACTAAAGAGCAGTTACCTGTGTCATGAAGGAGAGGCCCCCAGACTGGCACTTTGAATGCAAATTCTTCTGTAACAAATCCAGGAGACTTTGGAATAACTCTCAGATGCAGCAGTAGACTTGACTGTAAAAGCTCCCAGCCCATAGAGGTGAGCAGAGGCTGAGGAGTAAATACCTTGCCAACATTCTGGGGCAAAATAGCATGAATGCTGTTGTACCTTGGAGGTACAATAGCAGCTGCCTTCCTAGGTGGGGAAGCTGAGAGCAGCATCTTACAGGAGTGCATGCCCTGTAGACAGAGGCTCAGGAACTTGTGCTTGCTGACATGTATATCTTCTTGAATTGGTCCCTAGTGAGTCTATCCAAAGTGAATTGCACTGGGGAAACTCAGAAATATACACCCCTCAGATTCAACAAGGGTGGTATCTTGTGTGTTTCCTTTAAGTTGTACCAGTTTATGGCAGGGGCAGTGTTTAAAATAGTTAAGAACCTGCACAGCATGAGCACACCTATCTTTGAGAACAGTTGCCAGCCATAAAGAACTGGTGCAGCTCCCCTGGTACAACCCACTGATGGTCAGTCTGGGACCAGGGGTATCTCTGGTCACCCACACCCACATTTGGCAGGACTATGAGGTCTGGGACTTGAACCACATCAGTAGAAATTGAGACTATGGCACCTGGGATGCCTCCTTGTGACAGGTGCGCAAGAAGGAAAGTGAGTAGAATGTGGATCCCAAGGGTTGGGAATGTTTTCTCCAGGCTCTTTCCAGAAGGAGCCTGGGCCCCTGTAATTCAGAGATATTCAGATTAACTGATCTGGTCTCCAGCCAATGACAGGCCTCACTCACTGGACCATTCTCCCATTCAGAAAGCTGACATAGGATCCTGTAGCAGGAATGATCAGTGCTGGCTGCATCCCTTTTATACTTATGTGCTATGCTGGTATGGAGCTACCAGTAACTATATCTCTTTGCGTTTTCTGCCTACCAAGTATCTTGCCAGAGGTACTGGGAGTAGATGTGCAGCTCGCCGCCTCTGCAGTAGCCCTCAACAAATGACTGACTAGAGTGGGCATGTAAATATTCCCTCATCCCACCAATGGGATAACTCTATTCTGCTCATGTGTTGCACGGTTTCCCAGAGCTCCCCAGCAAGATTAAGTTCCAGATGCTCAGGGAGCTGACTGGCTTGATGTTGCTGCCTTTGCTGGTTGCCTGTCCTTCTGTGTCTCACTCTATGCCTTCCCTACTGGTGTTTTATGGAACCACCTCCGGAATAAACAACTTGCTTTCAAACCTGTCTCCAGCTCTGCATCTGGGGGAGCCTGCACTGACATTCTTTATTCCCTAGATCTGTGTGGCTTGCTACTTTTTTTCCACCACATCACAGGTAATGAATGAGGTTCATTTGTACAACATACAACTTTGGACATCAGATTTTGGTGAAACTCAAAATTACTTGGTGAAAAAGAAAAGCGCACATATGTTATGTTTTTTTTTTTTTTTTTTTTTTATCATTTTC
>NW_016826870.1:0-22021 GCF_001698545.2 Rhinopithecus bieti | reverse complement strand
CCTCCCGGGTTTACGCCATTCTCCTGCCTCAGCCTCCCGAGTAGCTGGGACTACAGGCGCCCGCCATCTCGCCCGGCTAGTTTTTTGTATTTTTTAGTAGAGACAGGGTTTCACCGTGTAGACCAGGATGGTCTCGATCTCCTGACCTCGTGATCCACCCGTCTCAGCCTCCCAAAGTGCTGGGATTACAGGCTTGAGCCACCGCGCCCAGCCTATTATCAATTTTTTAAAACTACCTTTTTTTTTTTGAGCCAGAGTCTCGCTCTTTCCCCAGACTGGAGTGCAGTGGTGCGATCTCGGCTCACTGCAACCTCTGCCTCCCAGGTTCCAGCCATTCTCCTGCCTCAGCTTCCCAAGTAGCTGGGACTACAGGTGTGCGCCACCATGCCCAGCTAATTTTTGTATTTTTAGTAGTGACGGGGTTTCACCATGTTGGCCAGGATGGCCTCAATCGCTTGATCTCATGATCCACCCGCTTCAGCCTCCCAAAGTGCTGGGATTACAGGCATGAGCCACCACGCCCAGCCCAGAACTATTTACTTTTATTTTTACTCAAATTTATTTACCCTGGACCTCTTCTTCACAAGTAGTAACACAAGCAAGCGTGTATCATTAAAGATTTATCACAAATCAACCATATTATATTGTAAGTAAAGTGAAACTGGTGAAACAAATTTTATTCAATGCAGTATATCCCAAAAGTAATTATTTGAGCATATAATCAATATTAAAACAACTGTGGAGATTTTTACATCTTTGTGTGTGTGCTGTCTTTGAAAACTCATGTGTATTTTAACTTAATTCAGACCAGCCACATTTTAAGTGCTCAAATGCCACATGTGGCACTGGTCTAGAACATGAACTTCAGAGTTGTCCCACGCAATAGGCGAGGGAGCTGGGGTAATTACACACCAGTTCCCATCAGTCATTGAGGGTTGCTGCAGAGCATGTCAGAAGCTTAATTCTTAGGCACTTTCCTGGCCTGCAGAGGAAAGCCCTCTGACAAAGAGATGGGAATACTGACTAGATAGAACTGCAGCCTGTGCAGGTTATAGTGATAAGACTCAGGTGGAACCACTAATAGCCAACTACATTTTTTAATATTGTCACTTTGGTGCCTTATTATTGTCAAATTACTTGCAATAATATATCTTAAGTTGGCCACTCAAGAAAACTTGGTTAAATTCACTGGCCTAGAAGATCAACATCAAATCTTTGTCTTCAAAATCTAAGAGAATCTGGATGTGCCCTACACATATCTACTTGCCTCTTGCTAATCTTTCTGCTAAGAACGTCCTTCTCCTGCCCCTTTCCATGTTATTTCTGCCCACCTTCATCCTCTGATCATGTTTATTTTTCTCCCTGGCTGGAATATACTCCCTGTTTTTCTGCCCATCCATAGGCAGAGCATTTTACAAGCAAGTGACTTTTAGGATCATTCTTTCAGATGTGGTTCAATTGCTACCTGTCTCCGGAAGCTTCATGTAATAACTTCAGTCAACAGTGATTTCTTTCCCCTGAGTTTCTCTTGCCCCTTGATCTTACCTGTTCCTTTGGCAGGTCTTACCAAATTCATGGTTTATTTCCTGGGTAATTCATTTACCAGCATGCATTCAGGAGGTGCCTGACAGTCCTCACTTATTCCCTGTAGCTTAATTAACACCATCCCTTAATTATTGATGTTATAATCAATTTATTTGGTATTTTGTGCTTGTATCCCTCATAGAAAGACATCAGATAAGCAATTTTGGTTTTTTGGTTTACTCATGTTTGTAATTTTAAACTCTGAAAATTGAAAAGCTTTGATAGCTGTCAACAAAGTACCCAGAAAGAAGGTTGCCCGCAAGAGTGGCTAAAGACATCTAGAGTCATCTCACATGCCTCCACAAATATCAAAGAAAACTGTCAAGAGAAAAATTAAGCACCTCAGTAGCATTTGTAAAGAGATCATACCTTATATTTGAAATATTCTCCTAGTATTCTAAAATATTCTAAATGCTAAGAAAAATAAACACAATTTTATTTATAATATTATAGCCAAGTAAGTTTCATGTACATTGTATACTATTTAATTGCATTTTTATATGCTTTAGGAGCAATGGGAAAGGCAAAGGAGCACTGGACCAGGGGTTAGAGCTCTGCCCTTGTCTGCTGAGTGACCTTGAGGAAGTCGCTTAACTGTCTGCCTTTATCTGCAAAATGGTGACCTAAATGAGCCCCCTTCCAGCTGTCAGATTCCATGTCTGATTTTATGATGTCTGCCCTTTTTAAGAATGGGAAGCATTGTTTGTGATTTCACATTGCAAGGGCTATTTACATGTGTGCTTTGCATTATTGATTTTATGATACATTGTTGAGAGTATCTGATTTTTTGGAAGCTGAATCCTTGCTAAGGGCATGCTGCCCCCAGTTGTGATATTGCCCCTAGGAAGAATACAGTCTGCTTCACAATGTCCTTTTTGGTATGATTTCCATGATTGAGAAAACTGGGGATTGTATGTGTAGTACATCTGGTTTATCCACTTGTCTGTCCATGGACACTTTGGATTGTGTCTACCCTTGGCTACTGTGAATAGTGCTGCTATGAACATGGGGGAACAAATGTCTCTTTGAGTTCCTGCTTTCAGTTCATTGGGTAATGTACCCAAAAGTACAATTTTGGGGTTATATGACAATTCTATGTTTAATTATTTTGAGAAATATTCATATTGTTTTCCAAGCAGCCGCTCAATTTTACATTCCTACCAACAGTGCACAAAGGTTTCAGTTTCTCCACATTCTTGACAATTCTTATCTTCTGTTTTTTTTGGTAGTTGCCATCCTAATAGGTATGAAGTGGGAAAAGTGGTTTTAAAAGTAGTAGATGGATAAACAACTAGGAGAAATAAGAGAAGGAAGGAGGAAAGGATGGACGGATGGACAGACTTGGCTACCCTACACTATTATCCTAGTCATCGTTGTCAAATATAGTTGTGGTTGGTAGATACAATACCAATAATAATAATGATGGTGTAATGAGAAGTTTTTTAATGCAAATACAGTTGGATGCATTTGATTAACACTTGTGCTAGCCTTTACTCAGACTGGATTTATGATGGCAGCAAAAGAAAAGGTCATGGTTTTTATGTCTGAGACTTAAGGAAAATCTAAATGATCCAATAGAAAATTATTAAGCATCACCCAAAAAATTATCTGGATAGAAGGGGAAAATTTTGCTTTAGTGGCCTTAGTGATTCAGCACATGTGGTTGATATGGAAATGTATTGCATTTACCTAACAAGGAACTTTGAATGGTAATCCTAATGTACAGTGATGAATGAGGGCAGAGAACAAGTTCTACAGAGATTTTCTGGCTTGACACAGCTGCCAAGATGTCATGAGTAACATCTGCCATTGAGTATAGTGAATGAATTGGTGCTAAACTTAAGTGCAAACCCAATAACACAGTCAAAAAAAAATCCGACTGCTATGAGATGTACTTGGGTAGGATTTTTAATAACAAATGAGCAATATATTTCCAGCAGGCTATATACATGCTGTAAGATAAGCTTTATAGAAACAGTACACTTTGTATCTTATGTTGACTACTAATAAGGATTTTCATATAAAAGCACAGCAAAGCGATCCATGTACAAAGTAATATAACCCACTTAAAAGACTGCACAAGCAAATTAAAATTAATGGGGAAATTTCTCAGGGAATAAAATTTCTTGAAGATTAGAAACACTTTCTCAATAAATAAGCACCCCTGCAGTGTTTAGCACAAAAACTCTATGCTTGATCGTTTTACTATTTCAGCAGGACTGTCAGAGAGGTTGGTCTTTGTGGAGTCCTGTTCCTTTCAGGTGTTAGTAAACTTTCTTGCCAAAGCCCTTCCTGACTGAGATGGAGATGATATTAGAGCCATAGCTGGGACAACCTTCATGCCAAAGGAGGTGTGCTGCTAGTTGCAGCTCAGACCCTACATGGCTGGGTGACCTCAGTTGGGTGGGTTCCCCTTTCTGGGGCTCAACTTCTTCGTCTGTAAAATGTGAAGGGGGAGCTAATGATCTGTTGTGGGGATGTCATGGATATTCATTCATTCAAGTGTTCACTGAACACCTGCTAGGAGAGACCAACCTCTCTGACAGTCCTGCTGAAAGGTGGAAACAATCAGGCACAGGTTTTTTATGCTGAACATTCCACAGTGCTTAGTTATTTATTGAAGAAGAATCTCTCTGATATTCAGGGAACTTTATTCCCTGAGAAATTTTGTGCCAGGCACAACTCTGTCACTAGGAGTTCAGTGATAAGCAAAGTCAGAGAAGGGTCCTGCCCCTGATGTTTAGATTCTAATGAGGGATAGTCAGTCCTTAACCAAAATAGCCCCACAAACAAATGCGTAATCACAACTTCAGTAAGTGCCATGAAGGGTTGATGGAGCACATGGGGATGGGGAGGGCTCATAATGGGAGGATTTATTTCACCCAGGCAGGGAGATCAGGAAGGACCCCCTGGGGACATGATAGTCAGGGGGCTGGAGAAATGTGGGTTATGGTGGAGAGGAACGAGTTTTGAAGGGATAGGAGATGCTGGGTTCTCATACCAGCACAGCATCTTCTCTCTCCGCATCTCAATTTCCTCATCTCTCAAATATGGGCCTAACATCGAGATCCTTTCACAGTGTTGTGAGGTTTCAGAAGGATGGCATATTTGACAACACCCAATATCATGCTGGCACATCACATTTTCATTTCATTTCTAAAAATAACTTTGGAAGCAGAGATGTGCTGTTTTAGTCAAAGATTTTTTGTAGCTTTGGAGAAAGAATGAAACCCCAGCTTTGAGCCTCCTCTAAAAAAATCTGAGCTCACATTCTGCCCTGGAAGTTGCCTGGCTGCTTCCCTTAATCACAGAGCCATGTTTGAATCACTTGACTTTGAAATCCCGGGAATGACTTTGCTGTGTGATTAAGTGACAGAGGCCCAAGGTTTGGGGATTGGCAGAAGTTTAGATGTCCCTGGCCTGATCCCTTGCCCTTTATATACAAGGAAAGGAGGCTGATCACATGAACAACTAAACTGGAATGAAGAGGCAGCCCCTCCTCCATGGTCCTGGGCTCGTCTATACTGTCTCCCTGCCAAATATTCCATGGAAACCTTGGACACTGTCTGATGTCAGGGATACTTGTGAATGCCTGTCCACTTCCTTCTTGAGATAAAACTAGGTTAGTGCTCTCTCATAACTCAAGCCTGAGGTTTATTCTTTTAATCTTCCAAAAACAAACAGAAGGACAGAAATAACCTATCCTCTGTTTAAGATTAAAATGGCCAACAATAATAAATAATTGCCACAATAGCTTGAGATCAGGGTCTTAATTTATTGGAGGCCATTCAAGAATTTGCAACTCTTAAGTTAATTTTTCACATCTTGTTTGGATCCTCAGAGCCCGTGCTGCCAAAGGAAGGCCATCATATTTCTCATTGCACATGTTATTCTTGTTGATGTGCCAGACATGCAGGAGAGTGAGGTCCTCTCTTCACGGATGGGTAATGAGGATTCCACCCCCCAGAAATTAGTATTTCAAAATATTTTTGCCTATGGAGATTTTGAATAGTTCTCTTCTTTTGCATGGTATATTAGCTGTATTAATGGTTGCAAACAACAAAAACATATGCTGGTTAATTCAAGCAGAAAAGGAATTTATTAAAAGGATGTGGGGTGGTTCAGAGCATAGGCAAGAAGACTGGGGAACCAACACAGACAGGAAACAGAAGAGGCAAGACTTAGCCCAGGGTTCCACCTCTGGGCTCTCTACTGCTCTGTAGCTACTTCAGATGATCCCTAGTGTCTCTGTGCAACCCTCAAAATTTGTAGCCCTGGGTGGGAGCATCTGTTACCACATCACTGCCACTTGATCACCTTTAGATCACATGATTTCACTTAGGCAAGTACCCACACCCTAGTGGTCAAGAAGAGAGGAAAGAGAGGATCTGTCCCCTTTCTGCTAATGTGCACCTCCCACCTATCTTGAGATTCTCCCAAAACGATAGGATGTCAGGATGCTAAGTGGCCAAAAATAACAACCGTTCATTATACAAACCCTTGTATCCTTAATTACGTCTTCCATTAACTGGTTGTCCAATTAAACTGGCCACTCACATGGATTTATTTTGTTCAAAGGTCACATCACATAATAACCATCAGTCTCTCATGCATCTTCATCCTTGTCACCTTCAGCCTCAGCCTTATCAATGTTCTCATCCTAACCCCATTCACTCACCCCTCTCCTGGGCCCCCATTTCCCTCCATCTCCTCACCCCTCAAACATTCACCTCTTTCTCCTCCAACTCCCAGTCTTTGACCCTACTTCTATTTCACTGCAAAATAGAAGCAATCACAGAGGAATTCCCGCATGTTCCTACCACCTATCTATTAATGCATCTTCAGCTCACCTCCAGCCAGGCGAGAATAGCCCTTCCAGTCATTCATCAGACCCCAGCAATTGTCTCCTGTCATGTTTTCATTAATTGTTCCTTCTCTAATGTATCATTCCCATTAGCATGCACGTATACTATGGTAATTCCCATCTTAATAAAAAAAAGCCAAAAAGCTCCCTGGAGCCCACTTCCCCGACCAGCTACCATCCAACTTCTCTGTTCCCCTTTAGAGAAAAACTCCTCCAAATAGTTGTCTGTCCTCATTGCGTCCATTTGTTCTCCTCTTACATCTCTGAAACTCACTCAAGTCAGGCTTTCCTCCCATCATGCCACTTCAACAGTTCTTATCAAGGTCACCAGTGACCTCCAGAAGGCTGATTTCAATGGCCAGTTCTAATTATTCCCATTGTTGTGACCTGTCTGCCGCATTGGACAAAATTGATCCTTCGTTTCTTGAGATTGTCCTCTGTGACCATGTGGATGCCTTCTCTCTCAATTTTCCTCTTCCTGCCCTAGCCATGCTTTTCCAGTCTTGTTGGCTGATACCTCCTCATCTTCAACTCGTAAATGTGAGTCCTCATCTCTATCTCTACTCATTTCCTAGTGATCGTATCTAGTCTGTCCCAAATGTATCTCTAGCCCAGACTCCTCCTTCAACTCCGGACTCATGCATCCACCTGCCTTAATATCTCCTTTAAAATCCAATAGGCATTTGGATTTTCTCTGCTGAACCTTCTCGACCCAGTCTTTCCCATCTCAATAAATGACAACTTTTCTCTGCTAGTTATTGAATCCAAAATCCTTGGAGCAGTCCTTGACTCCTCTTTTCCTAACACCCTTCATCCAGTCCACGAGGAAAATCTGTTGGCATGACCTTTGAACTGTGTCCAGAATATGACCCCATCTCATCCCCTTGGCTGCCACCACCCTGGCCTTCACATTCATCTTCTCACACCTGGATTGTCACAAGAGCCTCCTACCCAGGCCCCCTGTTCCTTTCCTGGCCACTCCACAGACTGCTCACATCACAGCCAGTGCAAGCTTCCTTTAAACATGAACATCCAGTCACACTGCTGCTCTGCTCAGAGTCCTGAAGGGGCTTCCAAGGGTCAAACCAAGGTCCCCATGCTGGCCCACAAGGCCCTGTGGGATCTGCTGCCTCAAATCCCTTGGCCCCTGTGAGCTTATTCATTCCTGCTCTCTTTATCACTCCTCTCCAGCTGCACTGACCTCCTTGCTGTTACCTGCATGTGCCAGGCACACGCCCACCTCAGGGACTTCTCCTTTGCTAGTCCCCACATACCTGTGTTTCTTGCTCCCTTTCTTTCTTTGGGCTTGTACTGAAAGGTCACCTCATCAGTGAGGCTTCCCTGATCACCTTATTGTAAATTGCACCCCATCTCCCTTGCAAGTCTGGCACCTTCTGTCCTCCTTACCCTTTGTAAGTTTTCTCCACAGCTCTTATCACAATCTGACACACATATTTGCTTCTTTTTGTGTGTGTTCTCTCTCTCCCTGAAGCGACAAGGACTCTGTTTTCTTTGCTGCTTCTTCCCTAGCACAGAGTAGTGGCTGGCACGTGGTAGGCACTCAAAAATAACCGAATGAATTCATGTACAAATGAATCCCACGCTTAGGTTATTAAATGCCTTATAGTTTTTGAAGTTTGATGTACAAGATTTCCTGTGAGCCTCTAAACAGTCTAGTGAGTTAGGCAAAGTAGAACCCTGTGCTTTACATGAGGAAGCTGAGGCCCTAGAGCTAACTGATTGCCCAAGGACCCATGGCTGGTTAATGGGGCTCCTGGAACTTGTAGTTCCAATCTCAGTTTCTGCCCCCCACCTTCAACTACCGCCTGTGCCTCATGTTATATTAGTGTAGGCCTCAGGGCATTCATTGCTGTCTATTTTTCATTACAGTATGGATGAGAAAACCCTGTATCTAGCTTTGGGGGCTGTGAAGAACATCTCCCTAAACATCTCTATCTCCAACCTCGGGGATGATGCCTATGACGCCAACGTGTCCTTCAATGTTTCCCGGGAGCTCTTCTTCATCAACATGTGGCAGAAGGTAAGGAGGGCATCCCTGTAAAGAGCGGTTGTTCCATCTGGTACGCTTGCCGGCTTTCATTATAGCCTGGAATAGGCAATGATTCTACAAACACTAATGCTTTCTGTGGACTATCATTTAGAATGATTAGAACTTTTTTCGTCCTGGACTTAGAAAATATGTTGGTATAGCCATGAATACCCTTAGAAATATGTTGGTATAGCTGTAAATACCCATAGAGTGCCAGAGAAGTGTCTGTAGTTACATAGTCTCCCATCCCTTCTCTCTTGTGGAATCCTCTCCCTATGGTTTTACATCTGGCCCCTTCTTGGAGATGGTACAGTTGCTGTCTCCAGCAAACACATGTTCTAGAGAATTCCAGTTTTAGGTCAGTAGTTGTGAAAGTAAGGGCAGATCACTGCTTGTTGTGCTAGGTATTATATATGATGTACTTGATGTTTCTACTAGAGGGTCACTGCTTTGGCCTGTGTTTTGGATTATTTATTTATTTATTTATTTTGGAGACAAGTCTCGCTCTGTCACCCAGGCTGGAGTGCAGTGCCACAATCTCGGCTCACTCCAACCTCCACCTCCTGAGTTCAAGTGATCCTCCCACCTCAGCCTCCCAATTAGCTGGGACTACAGGTGTACGCCTGGCTAATTTTTGTATTTTTTGGTAGAGACAGGGTTTTGCCATGTTGTCCAGGCTGTTCTCGAAATCCTGACCTTAAGTGATCCGCCTGCCTCAGCCTCCTGAAGTGCTGGGATTACAGGTGTAACCCACCGCCCCGGCCTTCCTAACATATTTGAATGAATTGAGGTAGTTAAATTATTTCCACAAATTGAGTGAGTTTTTTTTAGAGTGAATTAATTTGAAGTGAAGTTTATATAGTGTGACTCAAAGGTACAGTGCTGGTATTCTCCCCTACCTGTAATCACCCCGAGTGTACTACCTCTCAGAGGAAGTGGAACAGGCTTCCCCGCAGACAACAAGGGGGAACAAGTAGACAAAAGTCAACACCGTTCTACCCAGCGTTGCTCTAACTGTTGATAGCTGTTCAGCTGGGACTGCTTGCAGCTTTTTAATATTTACAGCATTGAACAGGGGTGCCTTGTTCTTTATGTTAAAAGGGAACCACAATCACTTTCTGCGGAAAACCTTCACTCTGCCCACTGATGAGCACTGGGCATACATTGAGCAGGTTAATGGCATTTGTTCAGGCACATATTCTGTGGGCTCAATAGTGTTGACAGGATTGTGCCAAGCCTGCCCAGCTTAGGGGACAGCTGAAATGCTCAGAGCCACCAACAGTAGAGGCACTCCAAAACTTTCCAAGAAATCATCTCAGATTCCCTGCTGCTTCGTAGCTTTCAGGAGCTCAAGGGTTGAGGGAGGCCACAAAAGCAATCAAGGACTGCAGGAGGGGTGTGCTTTCCATCCACTTTCTATACCCTAAAAATTATCCCTGGATTAAGCCCAGTCAAGAGAGAACCAAGTGTCTGTAAGGTTCAAGTATCACTGGCCACACACAGAGTATCTTTTACAGAATCACATGTGCTGTGATGCCATCTCCCTGTGCAGGGTGGGATGGTAGGTGGGGGAGAGGGGCTTCCTTGGGGATTTGACCTGTGGAACTCGTCTCTATGGTAACTGAAAAGATGTAGTTGGCGACTGGGTCATTACGTTACACAGATTTCTCTCACTCAGGACCCATGCAAGAAATTTCTTTCCAGCCTCAGACTTAGAAATAGCGTGCTTTGGCTGAGCATTTTGGCTTGTTTTTACCTTGTGACTGACTAGGCTTCATTCTCTTTATTGGCTGCTAGAAAGTTCAGAGCTGACCCCACTCTGTCAGTATATAGGATTTAGTCTTACTGTTTTATAAACTCAGTAGCCCTCTCTATCTTGCTTTGCTCCCCCTTTACCATGTTTTTCTTTTTAACTTGGAGATTGCATAATATTCTACCATATGGATATACTAGGGATTTACCTAAAAAATTCCTCTTATTTTGTGTTTAGATTATTCCCAGTTTTTATGTTAAGTAAAATTGTGATGAATGTCTTTTACAGAGATTAGTACCAGTAAATGGTCATAACCTTAGCTCTGTAACTTTTCAGAGGATGTGAAGTCACAATTTTGACCACCTACTATACACCAGGGACTTTTTGCACTCTTATTCCCGTCCCTTCACTGCATGAGGCCCAATGTGTGTGATTTATTGAAGGAGCACTCTCAGGAGAAGAGGGGCGAGGGATCGGGGCGGGCAGGGGAAGGGCTGGGAGGGGTGTGCTGTCGGGTCAAAGCTAGCCTTGGTCTGATTTATGAGCTGGGAAGAAGTGGGGAAACCCTGGAGCATAAATCACTCTGCAGAATTGTCCCCCCTTGAAGCTGCTGGGGATAGCATCATTTTCTACCCCTGTATCGTCACTGGCCACTGGGGGGACGCAGGGGTGGTGAGTAGCCTCCCAAGCATACTGGACAAGGAGGCTCTAGGAAGTCAAAGACAACGTGCCTGAGAAGGCCACAGGTACAAGCCATTGACTACTGTAGCTGGCCATGGGAAATATGGGAGCACATCATTTTGATCTCTTTGCCATTGAATTCCAGCAACCTTTGAAACCTTTGTCACAAGGAACCCTAGGTTTCAGTTTGACAGAAACTTAACAGGGTATCGGGCTCTTCGGGATGTGTTGAGTGTTAGCTCCAGAATGGTGATGGAGTACGGAGACGTCTTGTAGCTGCTGTGGAGGCAGGGCCAGCCAGAAAAGCAGATGGGCAAGATGACCCTCAGGGTGGCAGGAAGAGGAAGGGAAAAGAAACAGAAACCACCCTTCCAGGACTCCAGCCATGCTGCAAGGTTGATAAACAGGGGATGTAAATGGCATCACCCAGCCCCAAGCAGGATTCTGACAGTACCCAGTGGCGAGTTAGGGGCACCAGGAGAGCGTACTAAACCTGCTTAACAACCCACAGGCCTAACAGGACCAACATGGGCCTGCGAAAAGATTCTAATGGGTAAACTAAGAACAGCTTGACTAAGATACAGAGGGAAAGCCTAAGTTTTAAAAAGATTATTAATAGAAAACAAAAGTTAAATTTTACAGAGCATCTACTTTTGTTCTTGATGAAAGTCAAAAAAAATGAACACAGTGAAAGATCAGATAGTAGAACAATAGACTGTAAGAAAATGGAATGAACTAGGAGGCAAGCAAAAATACATGTTATGGATGGGATAAAGAAATGTTACAATGAAACCAGGAAATCAGCAGCAGAATTAAAATATGTTATACTCAAGAAAGAGCAGAATCAGCAGAACAGAAAATTAATTTAATGATGTGGAGGTGTTTTTGAGAAGCTCTGAGAATTCGAAGAAAAAGAACGAAGCAATAAAAAAGGATGACAGTGAGGACTATATTGTGGAAGGTAGAAACTGGAAAACAGCAAAGAGAAAATGGTTCCAGAATAATTGGAACAGAAGCCACTCCTTAGACAGCAAAGGAGGATCTCCATTTCCTAAAATGGGTGCAGCAGACACCCGGCTAAAATATTTAAAACATTTTAATGCCTACAAATAGCTTCATGAAATTTTTAATTTTAGGGATATGAAAATGATACTATTAACAGCAGAAAACAAAGAAACCAGTTTCTACAGACTTTTCTGTAACATTAATGTCCAAAGTTAGAACAGTATATTCCATCGTGAATTTTAAATTCGACACACAGCCAACTTGCCCTCCATTGTGAAGTCAAAATAAAGATATACTCAGATATATGAGAATTCCTAGGTTATTACCTCTTCTAGTTTGGATTTCCCCAAAAGCATACCCTGATACAGTGATATAGGTACAGATAGTTTATTTGGGGGTGGGGGATCTCAGTGGTGAGTTTAGACAGGAAAGAGGAAAGACAGGAAAGCGTGCATTTATAAGCGGGTTACTGCTGTGGGCACCTTGGGCTTGTCTTCCTCAGACCCTCTGAGAGACTGTGTGTAACAAACCTCAGATCCATTCCCCTCCAGGATGAGGAAGCTGCTGGAGGACTGATCCCCCTGCTCCTGTCATTAATCATGGAGAACTGCTCACTGTGTGTGAACTCTCCGGCACTTCCAGCCTTCTCTAAGTAGGCCCACACTCCCTGGGGCAGGGAAGCAACTCAACTCGGGCAGAAAGATGCGGGAAGCCTTTGACCTGGAGGGGCGTGGCTTCAGGTGACCAGGACTCTGGCTGGTTCTGGGGAATATGAGCGAGGTGCTGGCCGCATCTGCTATAGTAACCATGAGAGCTTCCTGAAAAGTAGTTATTTACAGATTACTACTCAAGAATACAAAAGTAGTTGAATAAAAAGTGTGCCACAGTCAAATAAGCATAGAATGAAGCAAAACAATTTTTATAAATATTTATGATAGTAAACAAATGTGAAAAAAAAGTATTGCCATGGTAAATGCATAATTTAAAAGAATAATAAAAATAAAAAATAATCCCATAATCTCAGTTATACCAATAACAATTTGAGAAGAAAGTTGACTTTGTGACTGCTCTGCTTCACTTTCTTCAGGAAGGAGTTCAGACTCCTCAGCTCCTGAGCCTGGTCCTGCCTGCCTTCCTTTCTCCTCAGACTCCTGGCTCACCATGCCCCCACATACTCACTTGAATCAGTCGCCACTTAATACCAAAGCTGCCTTTACCCAGGAATCACCCCCACCCCATTTTTGTTTAATGAACTACTCTGTCCTTAAATCTCAGCTCAGGGACCCCGTGTGCAGGCTCCCCACCTGGCTGCACAGGATCTGTCCACAGAATAGATAGATGGATGGATGGATGACTGGGTGGATGGCTGAGTGGATAGATAGGTAGGTAGGTAGGTAGATGACTGGCTGGGTGACTGGGTGGGTGAGTGGGTGGATAGTTATGTGGATAGGTGACTGGGGATGGCTGTTTGGGTGGATGAGTGGGTATGTGGGTGGATGACTGGCTGGGTGGATGGGTGTGTGGGTGGATGGGTGTGGGTGGATGGGTGGCTGGGTGGATGAGTGGATGGGTGAGTGGATGACTGGCTGGGTGGATGGGTGTGTGAGTGGATGCCTGGCTGGGTGGATGGGTGGGTAGGTAGGTAGATGGATGGTAATTCGTTTTGTCCAAAGTTAGAGAGACTTAAGGCCCAGGCCTCCAAGGTTACCTATCTTCTCTGTCATCACACAGTCAATTAGTTATATATTAGCTTCTAAGACTGAATACAAAATTTCCCCTGCAATGGATTTTTCTGTCTTCTTCTAAGGCAAGGCTACTTTCGTAGATTTATTCTGGATTATTTTTTCCTTTGAGAGAACGCTGCTTATAAAAACATAGGATGCACATGGATGACCATCTGCTGGCTTTTTTCTCTCCTAAATAAAGCTAACTTGAAAACACATTATAAAAGAGGGCTTAATTCGTTGGTGGCTACTCTGCTGGCTGGCTTGTGCTGTCCAGCCAGAGCTCAGGGTATAATGATCGGCAACTGGGTTTCCTCAGGGCAGGCCCCGTGCACCGTGTTGCCTGCTGGGTAAGGAACCAGCAAAGCACTACAGAGTGAGATTCCTGGGGTGCCCTGTGGGAGCAGTGAGAGGGAGCCCCGGGGCAGGGGAGGGGTGCATGGTTAAAAAGGAGCATAAGGAAGAATAGATAGCCACTGCATCACACCAGGGTCACCATTCACACTGGGTTCCGTGTAAACGATACCTCCACAGAATATAATGTGAGTGGTGTCCCTGGAGATATACAGCTCTGTGGCCCTGGAGTCAAGGTAAAGCCTTGTTTTAATTTCTTGCTGTGGAGCCATTTGGCACAAAGGGATTTGGCTCTTCTTGCCTTTGTCGAACAGCCATGGATTTGTTTGGACAACAGTTATTGAATACCTGCTAAATGCCAGGGATTGTTCCAGCCACAAGGAGACACAAAGATCTAGTCCCTGCTCCCGGGGAGCTCACAGCCTAATGGGGCCAAAGGCATGTCAGTAAGCAATTAAAGCACAAGGTGCCAGCTGCTCTACAGAGGTACTGAAAAGTTGTTTGAAGCATAGATATGACAAGGTAAAGCAAGTCATTACCACAGTAGCTAGTGCCATGTTGGACAGAATCCTTGGATGAGTGCTTCAGGTACATGGATGAGCCTCCAGAGGATCTGGTGTCAGCTGATTCCTACATTGCAGAGCTAGGGTGGGTGGAATGGGTCAGTTTATTTGGCTGGTGAAGGAGGGACCTAGGTTGGAGCAGGGATGAGAGGGCAGAACAGAACAAAGGAGGAGGGGGAGGAGAGAACCCAGTAGGATGGAAAGAGGCTGCCCATGTTGAACAAAGGGCCAGTAACATTTCTGGTGGCAGGGAGATGTCAGGACATTTTTGCCTGCTGTTATAGGCCTGTCAGGATTTCACCACTCATTGGTTCTAAGAAATCTCCCCTCCCCACCTCATTCTGTTTTGTTTTTAGCCCATTCTGGATTTCTGCACTCATGAATGCCTCATGTGAACAGGGGTAGGCAGGGAGAAAAACTCAAAGAAGGGGCTGGGGTTATGTGTACATCTTCATGATATTGACTGTATGGCATGCATGGAAACAGACATGGACATGAAAGGATAAGCTTCAAGCCAGGTGCATGAGGGCTCCCAGCTGACTTTTGGGTACAAAGAGGACGCAGCAGCTTGCCACAGAGTGACAGAGGAGGCCATGGTAGGAGAGAAGGGAGAACAAGCGGGGCAGGCACCCTGGCCTGACTCTTCTACACAATGTGATATGCTGTCTTGGTTGGGGTCTCCCAGATGCCTAGGAATTCAGGGAAATTTCTTTATTTGGGAGATGCAAGAAACAATGGTAGGGGGTTGAAGCGATATGGTAGGGAGGTGAAGTGATACAGGCAGGAGGCAGTGAATGAAAAGTGAGCTGTTAAACCAACTACTGCAGTGGGCAATGGAGCTTATTCCTGCAGGGCAACTCTAGGAAGAGTAAGGGAGCTGGGGGATTTATACTCCTTTCCCCAAGAGTCAAGAATTGAGGTCTCCTGGGGCTATTTATATTCTCCAGTACTCCTGACTTCCCATAGGCATGGCAGGAGAGACCTACATGGTTTTGGAAAAATGCTTTTGGGTGCAGAGATGCCGTAATATAGCCCCTGGCAGCTGGAAGTGGGCTGGAGCATCCTGAGAGTGCAAGTCATATGGTCAGGGCTCACCAGCCTCTGCTAGAGAGGCCCATAGGATTAGAAGTATCTCTAACCTTAGCACCTCACTTTCTAGGCTCTTAGAAGTTGTAGGTTGGTCTGATAGAGCTTCGCTGAGGTTCTCATACAAGATCTAGTAGCATACACCTCACAGTGTGCAGGAGTGGGGTGAGGCAGGTGTGGTATGTGGATGAAGAGGACCAGAGTGGGGCAGGAGGAAGCAGTGAAGACAGTGGGAAGATGGAGGGTTCCAGCCTCACCCACAGGGCAGCGGGCTCCCAGCAGCATTCAGTGGTTGCCAGATGGGAGTGAGGCCTAGCACACTCTATTTTCTAATATAACCCAGAGATCTTATGACTTTGGCAGCTAATTAAAATGTTTTCTGAACTTCATATGAACCAAACAAAACATGTCCAGTGACTGCATCCGGCCTGTAGGCCACCAGCCTGTGACCTCCAGCCTGGCTGTTTTCCTTATGTTCTAGTCCGGATCTGCGTTTCTAGTGGAACTTAGTCTGTCTGCAGTCTTACTGTGTTTCATGTTCTCCCCTTGGCAACAGATAAACTAGTCAAAGAGATGAGAGTTTGGGGCTTCAAGTGTCCGAGTGTCTGGGGAAGGAGAGGAGTGGAGAGGGTCAACCGGAACGTAGTGTCCATGGAGTTTTTAGAACTCATGATGCTTTGAAAACTATTTGCTGGCTGGAATATTTGTACTTCACAGTGATTGCAAGAAGCAACTAAGCTGGAGTTCGAATTTTAGAAGCTGAAGCTGCTAAAAGTAAAATGACAGGCAATTAGTGTGAAATAGAGGGAAAGTGTAGCTTCGGTGACCAGCAGATGCAGAGTTGAGATTCCAACTCTGTTTCTGATGGCCAGTGTGGCCTTGGGTCAGGAGTCTTCTCTCTGTGCCTCAGTTTCTTTAAAGTGGGATTGTGCCAAGGATAAATGAGTCCTACACCATCATGTACAGTCCCACTTGTACATGATGGGTACCTACCATGGTAGCCCCAACTCTGCCATACATGAGCTTATACTTTATAGCTCATTCATTTACTCAGAAGGGATATACTGATCACCTACTTCAGACCAAGATTAAATAATGCTGAGGGGGAAGAGGAAAATAAGGCAAGAATATAGAACATAGAATGTATATCAGGCGGTGATAACTCTTCCTTTTAAGACAAAAATTATCAGTCATTGTCTTAATGAAGGACTGAGAGAGAGAGAGAGTGTGTGTGTGTGTGTGTCTGTCTGTGTCTACATACTGTAAAAATAGAGACAGTGTTAAACTGAACATTTTTTAATTTAATGAGTTGCTTGTACTTAAGAAAATAAAATTACATGAAAATTAATGTGAAGTAGTAAATAGAGGTCAGTTCAATAAATGTCTGTGTTGGCTTTTGTGACTCCTGATTTTTTAAAAATAATGCTTGTTGACTTTTTTTCCATTTACTTACCATTTGTTTAAGTATTGGAGTTTTGGCTTAGGGATATTGACTTTTAAAACCCAAGATATATAATTGTTCAAATATGTGATGCATGTCATACATAATAGCGAAGTTTAGATAATGAGAAGAATAATGCCCTCCAAAAACAAAGGCAGGGGACTAGGTCCTGAGTCTTTCAGACTGGGCAGGGAGGCATCTGGCCCAAAGGGCTGGAGGAATGTGGTATGGGATTCAGACTTTTTATCAGGTAGGCAGTGATGAGCCATTTATGGGATTTTTGAGAGGTCTGGACTGAGAGAACAGAGAAGGAAGAACAGAGGCTAGAGACATCTTAGAGGAAGAACAAAGAAATAGCACTGACAGGCCAGGAAAGTCAGAGACTCAGTGTTGGGACTGCTGGAAGAAAGACAAGTGAGGAAGAGGGATGCTTGTGAACTCAGCGGGGAGAACCCAGATCCTCTACTCCTGATCATGCTCTAGCGCACAGAGTACTGTAAGCTCATGAGGAATGTGCTTCATGCCTGGCATCAGTTGGCCATAAATCACTGAATTTGGCTAATAAGACGTCGCATCATCTTCTGATCTCCTTGAGAGACTGAGATAGCTGGATAGGCCCTAGATCCTTATTTCCTCCATGACAGGGTATTGTGGGAGGGGTGATGGTGTTCTAAGGGAAGCTCATTTTTGCTATTTCTAAGGAGTATAATTTGAGTTCCAAGTTAAACTGGTCTTCCAAGTTGGGCTTTGGAGGCAGTAAAGCACCAAGTCAACTATCAAGGCTTTCAGTGGCTTATTCTTTATGACAAGAGGCATCAAGGGCTTGTAAGTTTGTTTTTCTTATCAAGTGATTCTTCAGTTTGTGTCTACCTTTACCACAGAAAGGGCGGTCCCTTTCTTTCAGGAATGGTTCTCTCTTCACTTTCAAGGCAGACAGCTCAAGATGGTGCCAGGTGATAAAACAGATCCACTTACTAATCTGGATAGAGCAGGAAGGACTTAAACACTTATGTGTTTGTGTACCTTTATTTGAGGGAGTGCTTTGGCCTGTTTTTAGACAGAAGGTTCCATGCAGAAACTGCATCTGTGCAGGCAAACAAAGCAAATTGTGTTAGCAGAGCCAGGAAACCAAGCATTAAGCAACAGAATGGTTCTTAGGCAGAAGTGAGCCTCATCCCTCTGTGCTGGGACAGATTACAAACAGCCTTCCTTCACTCTGTGGCTTTCATTCAGGGCAGGGACTGATTTTCATTGTGTTCTGTTTTCTCTGCTGTCTCTTGTCAAGTTAATAGTAGCCTCAAGTAAAATGCAACCCTTAGATGTTTATAGTCATCTTGGCCCAGCCATTAAGATGATGAATGAACTCGCTGCTTGCCCTGGTAAGAGAGCCCTGAGGGTGGATGCCAGTACTTAGAAAATAGTAAGTCTTTTCCGCCCCCTTCCTGTCTTTAATCCAGTGCCCCAAGCCCCCTGGTGACTTTACCTTGAACTTCCTGCATAACACCAGGTAGAAAAGCCTCACCTGGCTCGAAGCCCACTTGAGGCTCCAACACAACAGCAAGCTCTTCGTTTTGTTGGTCTTCCCCATCCGCTTATCAGAGGGAAACTCGGCATTCCTCAGAGACCTTTCAGTGTTTCTCAGTTGCTTCTGCAGGCCTTTCCCTTCGTCCTTGAGAGGACAAGAGAAGGTGGTGGGGAGCAGGCACCCCCAGCCTTGTTTGTATTTCCTCACCTGGATTACCTGTGGCCCTTGCATCAGGGAGAGCCCAACCTTGAGTGAAACTGCCTGGAAGAGAGGCTGGGCGCTTCCTGCGGCAGTCAGCAGTGAGGAAGTGGTGGAGAAACGCAGATGTCCATTTCAAATCACAAGGCGGCTTCAGTGTTCCACGGCGGGGCTCAGCTTTCACGTATATGAAAAGCTTCATTTGTGTATTCACTGCGTTTGGAAGGAAGGCTATGTTTTGCTTTAGAAATGTCAACAGAGCTGTAGCTACGACAAGGATCAATTAAGAAGGACGTTTCCCAGAGCCGTAAGACTTGAGTGAATCTGTGGGGGGAGTTTAGAAAACATGTGTTAAACCTCTGGATTTTTTTTTTCTAACTAACTGCAAAACAGCAATTTAATAATTTCCTCTTTTAAGGGGAAAGGGGGGAGTCTTGGATTTTAAATCTTCTTCCTAAAGCAGCACAGCATCTCTTGAAGAGAAAGCCATGAAAGACTACTAAACTAAGGCGAATAAAATAAAATTTTAAAACTTGAGAACTTCGGTGACCTAGTCTGGGTTTCCCTGAGCAGATCCTGAGAGAAGGGCTCACATGCAAGTGGTTCATAAAGGTTGTGTTTCCAGGGGGAAGACAGGTAGGGAGTGGAGAGACGCAGGACAGGGCAGGACAGAAACTCAGGCAGAGTCCCTCAGAGCATGGCCTCAGCCTGATCCTGCAAGAGGGATCAGAAATGTGAGTTACACCAAGGTACTGTCCCATCTCCAGCTTAGGAAGCTGGGTTTTGTTCTCCCATAAACACCAGTCATTGGTGAAGGGCCACTTAGGGAGGAATAAGTGGTGGAAAGTGGTCCCAGGTACTTTCCACCCAGGGGTGAAGTGTAGACAGTGGGGCTCCAGTAGCTTAAGGGCAGAAGAAGACCCACGGTTCTGGCTCTTGGAGGCAAATGAAGACTGAAGCCACAGTGTGCATATAAAGGGAGTCCAAGGAGCATCGGGTGGGGCATTGCAATTGTTTACTATGGTCGGTTTACCTTCAACTGGTTTCCTTCTTGTTCTGAAGGATATATTAAAGCATGTTGACAAAAGTCTTTGAACTCTTGAGGTGTTTGTATGATATTCTGTGCAGTTGCACATGTGATGTTTCTACCAGCATCTGAATTGGAGAATTGACATATACAGATGCCTGTGGAATTTAACAGAGAATGTGAATGTACAGCTACAGTCCATCACCATCCAGCTTGCCAGGGCTGTCATTTCATCCTTTTGAGGCCAGGCTTACAGACAGTCTGGGCTTCCATTGCCCCCATGCTCTGCCTGTGATGTGTGGTGGCCTCTGGCATTGTTCTAACTCAGGTACCTGAGCATAACTAGTGAGGCTGTCCTGCTCTCCCAAGCAAGTCTGTGTTTAAAATCAGTTAGGAATATGTTAGGCTGCATGTAACAGAAAAGCCACCTTTTTTAGCAGCTGATCTTTGTGAGACTTTTATTTTTCTTTGGTAATAATAAATTGAGAAATGGTCATTTCAGGGCTAGTATGCACCTGTGTGGTGCCCACAGGAACCCTATTCCTTCTGTCTTTCCTCTCAGCCTGTCTTCATAGGGGGTTTCATCTCCGTACTCCAAGGCTGGGCTTTCCCTGATGCTGCTTTTTGGTTTCCGCTTCCAACACTACAACTGCATTCCAAGCAAGAAGGAGGAGAGGGACAAAGGGCAAAAGGTCTGCCCCCTTTTAAAGAGCTTTCCTAAAGCTCCACTTGACATTTTCCACATACATCTCATTGGCCAGCACCATGCCACAAGGCGGGGTGGCAAATGAATTTTCTCAGCCGGACACATTGCCACTCTAGACAGAATCAGAGTTGTGTTTATTGGGAGGAAGGGAAGAGCGGCCATTGGGAAGCACCAGCAGAGTCAGCAGGGCAGAGACCTGAGAGAGGTAGTTTGTGAGTATATATCCCTGAGATTCGTAGCAGAACTGGGGAAGGACTGCCCAGTGAGTCCACTCCCTTCAGTATGTGTCAGACCCTGATCAATTATAAGATGATCTTTATCTGTCCAGCTTATCTATCTTCACTGACGTGTATTTCTTATTTTCACAAAGTGAAGCCATTTCAACGATGTTGTCAATGTATTTGGATTTCTGTCCTTCAACAGAGGTGCCACAGCTCCAAACTAGGTCAATCCATGCAATAAAGACCAAGTTTCAGAACCCCTGTCCTTTGGACCATTTGGTGTATATCATTTCCAGGCCCTTCTTCACTGTTCTGTTTGTCACTCCCTGTGCTGTCTCTAGTTTGGCATCTTCCTTTTTAAAATAGAACCCAGGTCTGAACTGCAATTCAACCAGCCCAGCTTAGTTATTATTGTCCCGAGTCTAAACATGGTATTTCTGTTAATGTGGTAGCCACAGCACAATTCTATTTTTTCTTGAGGCATTCCCTCTTGTGTTTTCGTAGTCTTTTTGTGTTATTTGGAAGTGTAATCATGTCATTTATAGCCTTGCTACTCAAATATGGTCCATGAACCAGCAGTGCGACATCACCTGGGAGTGTGTTAGAAATGCAGAATCTCAGGCCCCAGCACTGCGGGATCAGGATATGCATTTTAACAAGATCGTTGGGTATTTGTATGAAAATGAAAAATTGGAAGCAGGGCAAGATATCCAGGGCCTCAGAGGAAAATCTCAGATTAAAACGATCAAGGAGGTCCCTTCCTAGAGATGAGAAAGTCACTCAGAGGCTACCATGGCCTAAGACTGAAACAAAGAGAACATGTCCGTATACAACTAAAGAAAAGGAGAAAAGGTTCCCTGGGCCAGAGAGTGGCTAGAGAGTCGATTGTACTCAGACTTGCTGTGTTACCAACAGGTAATATACAGGACAGTCCGGACCTACACATGGCTAAATCCAGTAGTCATTTTTCAGTCTTCTTTCTGGACCGGTCAGCATCTATTAGCACAAATAACGACTACTTTTATCATTATTGTTATACTTTAAGTTCTAGGGTACATGTGCACAACGTGCAGGTTTTTTACATAGGTATATATGTGCCATGTTGATTTGCTGCACCCATTAACTCCTCATTTACATTAGATATTTCTCCTAATGCTATCCCTCCCGCCGCCCCCCACCCCATGACAGGCCACCATGTGTGATGTTCCTCGCCCTGTGTCCAAGTGTTCTCATTGTTCA
>NW_016826869.1:0-249 GCF_001698545.2 Rhinopithecus bieti | reverse complement strand
ATTTGACAGTCTGTGTCTTTTAATTGGGGGCATTTAGCTCATTTACATTTAAGGTTAATATTGTTATGTATGAATTTGATCCTGTCATTATGATGTTAACTGGTTATTTTGTCCATTAGTTGATGCAGTTTCTTCCTAGCATCAATGGTCTTTACAGCTTGGCATGTCTTTGCAATGACTGGTACTGGTTGTTCCTTTCCATGTTTAGTGGTTCCTTCAGGATCTCTTGTAAGGTAGGCCTGGTGGTGA
>NW_016826868.1:0-920 GCF_001698545.2 Rhinopithecus bieti | reverse complement strand
TTTCAAAGTTACACTGTTCTTTTCACTGAGCAGTTTGCTACCACTGTTTTCTTGGAATCTGCCTTGGGATATTTGAGAGCCCACTGAAGCTTATTTTACAAAGGAAATATCCTCAGACAAAACTAGACAGAAAGTTTCTGAGAAACACCATTGTGATGTGTGAATTCATCTCACTGAGATACACCACTGTTTTCATGGAACGGTTTGGTAACAGTGTTTTTGGGGAATCTGAGAAGGGATATTTTGAATCACCTTCAAGCCTATGGTGACAAAGGAAATACCTTCTAATAAAAACTAGAAAAAAGCTTTCTAAGAAACTTGTTTGTGATGAGTGAATTCATCTCACCGAGGTACACCCTTATTTTTGTGTAGCAGTTTACTAACATTGTTTTGTGGAATGTGCAAAGGGATATTTGGGATCGCATTGAGGACTGTAGTGAAAAAGGAAATATCCTCACATAAAAACTAGAAAGAAATTGAGAAACTGCTTTGTGATGTGTTAATTCATCTCACAGAGTTACACCATTCTTTTCATTGAGCAGTATGCTAACACTGTTTTCGTGGAACTTACAATGGGATATTTCAGAGCGCATTGAAGCTTATTTTGACAAAGGAGATATCCTCAGAGAAAAACTAGAGAGAAAGTTTCTGAGAAACAACTCTGTGATGTGTGAGTTCATCTCAGAGAGTTATACCACTGTTTCCATGGAGCAGTTTTGTAGCAGTGTTTTTGGGGAATCTGAGAAGGGATATTTTGAGTCACACTGAAGCCTATGGTGACAAAGGAAATATCTTCAGATAAGAACTAGAAAGAAGCTTTCTAAGAAACTTGTTTGTGACGAGTGAATTCATCTCACCGTGGTACACATTTCTTTTCATGTAGCAGTTTGCTAAAACTGTTTTGTGGAATCTGAAAGGGG
>NW_016826867.1:0-1610 GCF_001698545.2 Rhinopithecus bieti | reverse complement strand
TGGATTACGTTTATTGATTTGCATATGTTGAACCAACCTTGCATCCCACTTGATCATGGTGGATGAAGCCCACTTGATCATGGTGGATAAGCTTTTTGATGTGCTGCGGATTCGGTTTGCCAGTATTTTATTGAGGATTTTTGCATCGATGTTCATCAGGGATATTGGTCTGAAATTCTCTTTTTTTATTGTGTCTCTAAAAGATAGGACTTTTATTTTGGTTTCTTGCCTTATAACATTAACTGGAAACTTGCACTGAATAGAACTGACAAGAGGGAACAGCTTGCCTTCTTCCCAATCTTAGGATAAAATGATTCTGTTTTAAATTATGGCATTTGCTGTAGGTTTTTGGTGGATTTCCTCTATCACATTGAGAAAGTTTTCTCCTATTTCTAGTTTGCTAAGGGTTTTTTTGTTTGTTTTAGATTATGAATGGGTATTGAAATTTGTCAAATGTTTTTCTGCATCTTTTAAGATGAAACCATATGAATCACATGGTTTCTCCTTTTTAGTCTGCTAGTATGATGAATTTTATTTATTGATTTTTGCATGTTGACTCAATATTACATTTCTAGCATAAACCCCACTTGTTCATGATGTATTATTTTATTATATGTAGCTGGATTTCATTTACTGAAATTCTGTTAAGGATTTTTATGTTTGTGTTCATAAGAAATGTTGGTCTGTAGTTTTCTACCTTTTAAATTTCTTTTTCTAGTGTTACCAGGGTAAAACTAGCCGCATAAAATGAACTGGAAAGTCTTCTTTCTTTGCTTTTGTGCAGGATTGGTTTTATTCCTTTCTTAAACATTTGGTAGAATTCATCAGTCAAGCCTCTGAATCTATGGGTTTTCTTTGTAGAAAGGTTTATGACTACAACTTCACTTTCTTTAATATAAATAGGGATGTTTAAATTATTTCTCTTCGAGTGAGTTTTAGTTGTTCCGATATTTCAAGGAATGTATTTTTATCAAATTTGATGAATTTATTGTTTTAGATTTATTCATAACATTTCTTTATTATCCTTTTAGTAGGGTATAGAAATTGTTCATTCTGGGTACTTGTAATTGTGTGTTCTTTATCTATTTTTCTTGTTTAAGTTGGCTAAAGATTTACCAGCTCTGTTCTAAAAGACTGGCTTTTGTTTTCATTGATTTTCTCTACTGTTTGTCCATTTATTATTTTTTGATTTCTGGTTATTTCTTCCCTTCCACTTACTTTGGGTTAAATTGTTCTTTTCTATTTTCTTAAGGTGGAAATGTAGACATTTAGTTATACAGTTTTCTACTTTCCAACATAAGTAAATAAAGTTTTAAATTTCCGGCCGAGTGCGGTGGCTCATGTCTGTAATCCCAGCACTTTGGGAGGTCAAGGTGATTGGATCACCTGAGATCAGGAGTTCAAAAGCAGCCTGGCCAACGTGGTAAAAACCTGTCTGTACTGAAAATACAAAAATTAGCCGGGTGTGGTGGCGTGTGCCTGAGGTCCCAGCTACTCAGGAGGCTGAGACAGGAGAATTGCTTGAATCCGGGAGGTGGAGGTTGCAGCGAGCCAAGACTGTGTCACTGCACTCCAGCCTGGGTGACAGAGTGAGACTCTGTCTCAAAAAA
>NW_016826865.1:0-1814 GCF_001698545.2 Rhinopithecus bieti | reverse complement strand
TGCACGTTATGCACATGTATCCTCGAACTTAAAGTATAATCATAATAATAATAATAAAATGACTCTGAGCTCTTTTCAAACCTAAGATTTACTTATTACCTCCTTAGGACAACTATGGCTACAACCTATATGTCTCGGTTCTAAGTAAATTTGACATGAATTATTATTTAATTTTACTAGTACTTTTCATTTTATATATTGTGTTTTAGTGTTTTTAAATTGTTACATTTACTTTAAAATACAGTATTAGTTTTAAAAGTTATATTATAAAAAACATATTTGTGTTGTGCCCAGATAAATATTTTATTATGTAACTTACTTCCTTTTATTATACTGGTCTCTTGAATTGAGGAGCAAATTGCCAAGGCCTGATAAGTAAGACATGCAACAAATGAAATAATATAATGTAAAACATTGCATTTATCAATTTGCATTTTGGAAAACATAAAATGCAAATACAACATAAGATATGAAATATAGAAATTTTTCCAAAGCAAAGTACATCTATAAATGAGAGATCATAGAGCCAATCTCAAACATTGTAGCACATTATGTATATTCATCACAAATATAAAATAATGTTTTCTTTACATCTGAATATCACATAGTCTTTTACTGAATCCTACTTTGTAATTCATACTAAGATAGTATTGTTTTGTCTTAAAGAAAACTAGAAAAGAAAAATAAGAATATTATTGATTGGCAACGACCTTCCTGTTTTCAGTGTTTTAGAGCCTTCTAGACTGTGGGTTGTTGGCCAACGTTAGAGAAACAATCTAAAAACATAGAGGAAAAACGTAGTAGTAGAGATGGCAATTAAAAATAAGCTTATCTTTCTAGCCTGTAGGGGTTCCTGGAACCACCATCTATGCATACTGAGGAGAGTGTACATACAGTGGAGAGTAGAGTACTATTCAGTCTTAAAAGAAGGTTCTTGCTATTTGCAAGAACATGGGTAAACCTGGAGAATATTATGCTAAGAGAAATAAGCCAGATACCAAAAAAAGAAAAAAAAAAAAAAAAAAACCATATTGCATACTGTCACTTATATGTGAAATCTTAAAAAAAAAAAAAAAGTCCAATACATAGAAATAGAAAGCAGAATGGTCAGTACCAGGCAAAGATTAAATTAAATAAACGAATCTATGCCAATCTCATGCAGAGAGGACGGATTCAGCACTTGGTAATACGAAATCCCTGGGAAATAATTCACTTTAAATAATATATAAAACATTTAAGAATGAGGAGGAAGGCAGGAAAAGAAGGAAGAAAATAAAGAAAGAGATGGAAAAGAAGAAGGGTAGCAAAAAAGAAAAGAAGAAAGGGGAAAGGGAGGTTTATCGTCACCTTTCAAATATATGAGAAAATGTCAAATTAACATTGAAACCCTATCTTAGTTTTATTTTGTTGACTTTTAATTTCTTTCCCCGCTGTCACCTTTGGCACATTTGCTGCTCAATGTATTTTAATTAAGAGTATTCCTCTACCATTGTGAACTTTAAAGAACCAATACTTTGATAAAACGTCAAACTAGAATGAGAAGTTGGAAAATCATAATCCGAAAGTGAAATTAAAACTTGGAGTTATATTTTGGAAACCCAGTCATCGAAACAGGACAAGAAACACTTGGTTCATGGAGCTACAGTCCTGATGTTTAATATGCAAAACCAAATGCCCAAGAAGTGGTGACACGATGCTGACCTAAAGTTAGATGAGATATTTTTTCAACTGGGCCTTTTCTCTCATTAACTTAATAATCCTGAGGTAGACGTGTCAACTCTCTGAACTCTGGTTTCTTCATATGTAAAATAAGA
>NW_016826864.1:0-1818 GCF_001698545.2 Rhinopithecus bieti | reverse complement strand
AAGGGAATGTTCTATTGACAAAACTACCTTCTCCTCCCAGCAAGTGAAGGGGCCGAGCCATCACCGGGGGCAGATCCAGGATTTCTGGAGCTTGAAGCTCATAGAACTTGGGGGGGGCCTCTTTTTCAAAAAATTTGAAAATGAAAGTACTAAATTAGTGACCTTATATCTATTAATTTCTTTTTAACCAGTAAGGCTTCACGTCTCAAATTTTCCAAATTGAGTCCTCTTATTTTAATCACTTTGTTAATAATAATAATCTCCACACCTATTGAATTTCAAGTGCTACCAGCAGTGCTGATTTTCCTTTCTCTTTTATAAGATTGGGATTCACCATATATATCATAATATGCAGAATACATGAAGAATAACTCCATATCAAAAAGTCCTACACATTTAAACATGCAAAATCATTTTACACATAAGGTATTCAAGGTTATACAAAACAGATAACATTGACTCCTCTCACAGCATCTGTGCCTCTGGATAAGATTGGCAATACTGTGTTCTTGGCAAGATACTATAAGCTATATTTCTGGAAAACATTAAGCAGGTTTATTTTTCCCAAAAAAGAGGTTCCCTGCCTTCCCATTGAATAGGTGTGGCCAAAATTAATCACTTAACTTCAATTCATATTGCTACGAGGCCAGGCAAGGTGGCTCATGCCTATAATCCCAGTACTTTGGGAGGCCAAAGTGGGCGGCCTAGGTCAGGAGTTCAAGACCAGCCTGGCCAACATGGTGAAATGCCATCTCTACTAAAAATACAAAAAAAAAAAGAAAAATAGCTGGGTGTGATGACGAGCACCTGTAGTCCCAGCTACTCAGGAGACTGAGGCAGGAGAATTGCTTGAACCGGGGAGGTGAAGGCTGCAGTGAGTAGAGATCATGCCACTGCATTCCACATTCTAGCCTGGGTGACAGAGCCAGACTCCATCTCTCTCTCTCTATATGTGTGTGTGTGTGTGTGTGTGTGTGTGTGTGTGTGTGTATACCTGAGACTGGGTAATTTATAAAGAACAGAAATGTATTTTCTCCCAATTCTGAAGGCTGGGAAGTCCGAGATGAAGGCACCAGCAGGTTCAGTGTCTGGTGAGGGCTGCCCTCTGCTTCCAAATGGCGCCTTCTTATTGCGTCCTCACATGGAAGAGCAAAAAGAAGCCTAGCAAGTTCCCTCCAGCCCTTTCATAAGGTTGCCAATCCCATTCATGAGGGCTTTGCCCTCAGGACTTAATCACCTCCTAAGTCCCCACCTCTTAATACTGTTGCACTGGGGATTAAGTTTCAACATGAATTTTGGAGGGCACACAAGCATTCAAACCATAGCAGAGGGTAAATGTTATGTTATGTGTATTTTACCACAATCTCTAAAAAGAAAGAAAGAGGCTGGGCGCGGTGGTTCATGCCTGTAATCCCAGCACTTTGGGAGGCTGAGGTGGACGGATCTCGTGGTCAGAAGATCAAGACCATCCTGGCTAACATGGTGAAGCCCCATCTCTACTAAAAATAAAAAAAAAAAAAAATCAGCGGGGCATGGTGGCGGGAGCCTGTAGTTCCAGCTACTCGGGAGGCTGAGGTAGGAGAATGGTGTGAACCTGGGAGGTGGAGCTTGCCGTGAGGTGAGATCGCGCAGCTGCACTCCAGCCTGGGTGATGGAGTGAGACTCTGTCTGGATGGAAGGAAGGAAGGAGAAAGAAAGAAAGAAAGAAAGAAGAAAGAGAGAGAGAGAGAGAAAAAAAAAGAAAGAAAGAAAGAGAAAGAAAGAACAGAAAGAAAGAAAGAAAGAAAGAAAGAAAGAAAGAAAGAAAGAAAGAAAGAA
>NW_016826862.1:0-1814 GCF_001698545.2 Rhinopithecus bieti | reverse complement strand
CACGCCCGGCCGTGTTTTCATTCTCTTAACATTGTCTTGTGAATTGTACAAGTGGTTTTATTAAAATTTTAATGAAGTCCAGTTTATCCACCTCTTTTATGGACCATGTTTTTGGTGTTACATCTAAGAAATATTTGCCTAACCCAAGGTCATAAGGATTTTCTCCAATGTTTTCTTCTAGGAATTTCATAGATTTAGCTTTTACATTTACATCTATGATCCATTTTGAGCTCATTTTAAAAATAGAGTATAAATTATAGATAGGAGTTCTTTCTTTCTTTGTTTTTGCAAGTAGATATTCAATTGTTTCAGCGCCATTCCATAAAAAGACTGTTCTTTCTCCACTGAATTGCCTCTGCGTCTTTGTCAAACATCAGTTGTCCATATACATGTGGATCTATTTCTGGATTTCCTTTTGTATTCCATTGATCTATGTGTGTATTATTATACCCATGCCACACAGTGTTGATTACTGCAGCTTTATGCTAAGTTTTGACATCAGGGAGTGTTAAGTCCTCCCACTTCATGGTTTTTCAGGGTTGCTTTGACTATTCTAGGTCCTTCGCTTTTCATGCAACTCTTAGAATCAGCTTATCGGTCTTACACAAAAGACTGAGATTTTGATTGGATTATGTTGACTCTATGGGTTAATTTGGGGAGAACTGACATCTTTGCTATTGAGTCTTCTAACTCATGAACATAGTATACCTCTCCATTTGTCTAGGTTTTCTCGCACTTCGGCAATGCTCTATAGCTTTCAGTGTACACGTTTGGCATATTGTTTTTCAGTGTTTGCACCGTGTTTCAGTGTTTTCATGTCTTTTGAGGCTGATGTGAATGTTGCTTTTTAAAATTTTCAGTTTCTGTAGTGTTCATTGCTAATATGCAGAAATAGAATTGAATTTTGAATATTAATCTGAAATCTTGCTAAACTCAGTAATAAATTCAAGTGCAAATTAGTTTTTCTACACACAAGATTAGGTCATCTGCAACAGCTTTACTTCTTCCATTCTAATCAAAATGCCTTTTATTTATGTATTTATATATTTACTTTCCCTCATTGCTCTCGTGAGGACTTCCAGGACAGTGTTGAATAGAAGTGGTGAGAGTAGACATCCTTGTCTTATTCCTGATCCTAGTTTGTTAATAGGGTGAATTACATTGATTAATTTTCAATGTTAAGCCAAATTTGCATTCCTGGAATAAATCCTACTTGGTTATGATGTATCATCCTTTTATATGTTATTGGATCCAATTTGATAAAATTTTGTTATGAATTTTACATCTATGTTTATGAGAGATATTAGTCGTAGTGTTCTTTTCTTGTAATGTAATTTTCTGATTTTGGTATAAGGGTGACGCTGGCTTCATAGTATGAGTAGGGGCGTATTCCCTCCTCTTCAGTTTTCTGGAAAAGATTGTACAGAATCAATATTATTCTTTCTTAAATATTTGGTAGAATTAACCAGTGAAGCCTGAGGTTTCCTTTGAGAGTTACTTGAAAAGAATATGTGTTTTGCTGTTTTGAGTGGTGTGTTCTATCAATATCAATTAGATCAAGTTGGTTGATAATTCTGTTCAGACTTTCTGTACGCTCACTGATTTTTTTCCACTTGTCCTATCAATTCTTGAAAGAGGAGTATAGAAATCTCTGATTGGCCGGGCGCGGTGGCTCAAGCCTGTAATCCCAGCACTTTGGGAGGCCGAGACAGGCGGATCACGAGGTCAGGAGGTCGAGACCATCCTGACTAACACGGTGAAACTAAAAACACGTCTCTACTAAAAACTACAAAAAACTAGCCGGGCGAGGTGGC
>NW_016826861.1:0-1602 GCF_001698545.2 Rhinopithecus bieti | reverse complement strand
ATAAAGCCTGTGTCTTTGGGAGCTGCTCAATTACTCGCTGATCTCCGTGGAGTCCAGGTTTTCTACCCAAGATGAATTTGGACGGTACTTCAGGTGGTAAGTTCCCATCAGCTTTTCTCTGTTCTTTGGGATTGCTACATGCCTTGCTTATTTTCAGAGTTTGTCAAAGTTTATAGCACAAACATGATTAGAGGTACAGATTGGTAGAGCAGCAGCTGTTTTAGCTGATAAATTGTGTTAGAACAGCCATGGGTGCTTTGAAGTTGGACTCTTGAATTTCAAATGTAAGATGGCAGCCATGAGTTCCACACAAGGGTCATCTACCTAAAGTTTTAAAGTTGACAGTTTATGTGGAGGGAAGAATGTATGAACTGTCAAATGCAGCCTACTGAATTTTTTTGAGATATATTCTTTTCATTAGAAGTACCAGTTCCTGTGTGTCTTATTTCACCTTTTCAATTGTTCCATGAGTTTCACTTTTTTCATTGATTTTATTAATTTTCCTCCTCCCTACTGCTTCCTCTTTTGGTAATTTTATACATTTTCTGTGTAAGTTCTCTCTTTGGAAACTTAGGCCATTAACTATCGTTTTCTAATATATATATTTAAATGTTTATGTACCCAATTTAGCATGACTTTAGCTATTAAAAAAAAAAAGCAAAATACAGAGTAATAATAGGATGGGCACGGTGGCTTACACCTGTAATCCCAGCACTTTGGGAGGCCGAGGCGGGCAGATCACGAGGTCAGGAGATCAAGACCATCCTGGCTAACACAGTGAAACCCTGTCTCTACTAAAATACAAAAAATTAGCCAGGTGTGGTGGCGACCCAGCTACTCGGAGGCTGAGGTGGGAGAATGGCGCGAACCCAGGAGACAGAGCTTGCAGTGAGCTGAGATGGTACCACTGCAATCCAGCCTAGGTGACAGATCGAGACTCTGTCTCACAAAATAATAATAATAATAATAATTAACAAAATGGGGAGGCCAGGACAGGAGGATCAATTGAACCCAGGAGTTCGAGGCCAGCTTGGGTAAGATGATGAGACCTCATCTCTACAAAGAAAAAAAAATAGCCAGGCAGTGGTGCATACCTGTAGTCCCAGCTACTCCAGACACTGAGGCGTAAAATCGCTTGACCCCAGGAGTGGAGGTTGCATTGACCTGAGACTGCACCACTGCACTCCAATCTGGGCAACAGAGTTAGACTCTGTCTCAAAATAAATTAATTAAATTACACCACAGATTTAAACCTATAAATATATTCTTCATGCTATTCTCCCCCTTTTCTGTTCATCAGGCATACTTCAAAAATAATTCTGGAGAAACAGAATTCACTATAACCAGAGTATCTCTCTGATAACTGAAGAGATTTAACTTAGCTTCATTTTATATCAGCTATTATATTTAAAATAATTCAGTATGGAGTTTTATTTCAAACACTATGTGTATAAATCACATTTGAGACATTAAATTAAAAAATAGTCTGAGACTTGGGAATGTACATGCATTCTTACCCGAGTTTCCTTGTAATTACATATGAATAATCTATCTGAATATTCTAATATTTTATTATTCTAATACTAAATATATAAATAGTAT
>NW_016826860.1:0-325 GCF_001698545.2 Rhinopithecus bieti | reverse complement strand
GACAAAACTAGAAAGAAGCTTTCTGAGAAGCTGCTTTTCGATTTGTGAATTCATCTCACAGAGTTACACCATTCTTTTCATGAAACAGTTTGGTAGCACTATTTTTGGGGAATCTGAGAAGGGATATTTGGATGGCATTTAAGAGGATGGTGACAAGTGAAATATCCTCAGGTAAAACTAGAAAGAAGCTTTCTGAGAAAATTCTTTGTGATGTGTGTATTCATCTCACACAGTAACAACTTTCTTTTCATGGAGCAGTTTGCTAACACTGTTTTCATGGAATCTACCAAAGGGATATTTGGGAGAGCGTTGAGGCCTATGGTGA
>NW_016826859.1:0-1610 GCF_001698545.2 Rhinopithecus bieti | reverse complement strand
TAATAGAAAGAAGCTTTTGGAGAAACTGCTTTGTGGTTTATGAATTCATCTCACCACATTACATGGTTCTTTTCATGGAGCAGTTTGGTAGCACTGTTTTGGGGGAGTCTGAGAAGGGATATTTTGGATCGCATTGAAGCCTATGGTGACAAAGGAAGTATCCACGTATAAAAACTGGAAACAATGTTTCTAGAAACTGACTTATGATGTGTTTTTTTTATCTCACTGTGTTAAACCTTTGTTTTAGTGTAGCAGTTTGCTAACACTGCTTTCATGGAATCTGCAATGGAATATTTTGGAGCGCATTGAGGCCTACGGTGAAAAAGGAAATATCCTCAGAGACAAACTAGAAAGAAGTTTTCTGAGAAACTGCATTGTGATATGTGACTGCATCTCACAGAGTTACACTGTTCTTTTCATTGAGCAGTTTGCTAACACTGTTTTCTTGGAATCTGCAATGGGATATTTCTTAGGGCAGTGAAACTTATGGTGACAAAGGAAATTTCCTCAGATAATAATTGGAAAGAATCTTTCTGAGAAACTTATTTGTGATGTGTGAATTCATCTTTCAGAGTTACACGTTTCTCTTCATGAAACCGTTTGCTAACGCTGTTTTCGTGGAATCTGCAAGGGATTTTTTTATCGCATTGAGGCCTATGGTGAAAAAGGAAATATCCTCAGATTAAAAACAAGAAAGAAGCTTTCTGAGAAACTGCATTGTGATGGCTTAATTCAACTCACATAGTTACATGGTTCTTTTCATTGAACAGTCTGCTAACACCCTTTTCATGGAATCTGTGTTAGAATATTTTGGAGTGCATTGAAGCCTATGGTGACAAAGGAAATATCCTCAGAGACAAACTAGAAAGAAGCTTTCCGAGAGACTGTTTTGTGATGGGTTAATTCATCCCACAGTATTACACTGTTCTTTTCATTGAACAGTCTGCTATCACTGCTTTTGTGGAATCTGCGTTAGGATATTTGGGAGTGCATTGAAGCCTAAGGTGACAAAATAAATATCTTCTGAGAATAATCGAAAAGAAACTTTCTGAGAAATGGCTTTGAATGGGTGAATTCATCTCACAGAGTTACACTGACCTTCTCACACAGCAATTTGCTAACACTGTTTTCGTGGAAAATGCAATAGGATGTTTTGGAGGGCATTGAACCCTATGGTGACAAAGGAAATATCCTCAGTTAAAAATCAAAAGGAAGCCCTCTGAGAAACTACTTTGTGATGTGTGAATATATCTCACAGAGTTTCAGTGTTCTTTTCATTGAGCAGTCTGCTAACACGGTTTTTTTTTGGAATGCATAAAGGGATATTTTGCAGTGCATTGAAGCTTATGGTGACAAAGGAAATATCCTCAGAGAAAAACTAGAAAGAAGGTTTCTGAGAATCTGATATCTGATATGTGAATTCATCTCACAGAGCTACACTTTCCTATCATGGAGCAGTTTTTTAACACTATTTTTAGGGAATCCGAGATGGGATATTTTGGATCACATTGAAGCCTAGGCTGAGAAAATAAATATCCTCAGATAAAAAGGTGAAAGAAGCTTTCTGAGAAACTGCTTTGTGATGTGTGAATTCATCTCACAGAATTACA
>NW_016826858.1:0-484 GCF_001698545.2 Rhinopithecus bieti | reverse complement strand
CCTAATTTTTTATTTTTATTTATTGTAGAGGTGGGGTCTCATTTTGTTGCCCAGATTGATCTCTAACTAATTGACTCAAGTGATCCTCCTGCCTTGGCCTCCCAAAGTGCTGGGATTATAGGTGTGAGCAGCCACACTGGCCTTCTATGTTTTCAGTACATCGGTATTACTTGCTAATCCTGCAAACCATCCCTATCCTGTTTTTTTGAGATGGAGTCTTGCACTGTCACTCGAACTGGAGTGCCGTAGCTCAATCTTGGCTCACTGCAACCTCTGCCTCCCAGGTTCAAGTGATTCTCCTGCCTCAGCCTCCCTCGTAGCTGGGATTACAGGCTCACACCACCACACCCGGCTAAATTTTTGTATTTTTAGTAGAGATGGGGTTTCACCATGTTGGCGGTCTGGTCTCAAACTCCTGACCTCATGATCTGCCTGCCTCAGCGTCCCAAAATGCTGGGATTACAGGCGTGAGCCCCCACGCCCA
>NW_016826857.1:0-1553 GCF_001698545.2 Rhinopithecus bieti | reverse complement strand
AAAAAAGAAAAAAGAAACTCAGATGTGATCTTGAAGTAGGGACAAATACATTGGGACATTCTATGTAAATATTATGCACTTGATTTATGGCATGAGGTTGAGGGTGTGGAAGCAAACTTTAAATAGATGCAATCAAATAAAATGACAGCTTTCAGTTAATTCCTGCCATCTATGTTTTGCCACACAGTGCTTCAATTCCTTCACTAATATCTGTAGCTGGTTTATTTTGGATTATAATGACCATCATGACTGTTGATTGCTTTCAGTGAAAATTACTTTTTATTGATTTGTTTAAATATGACCTTTTATCTTTCTAACTAATATGAAAAACTAATCCTTATATCTTTGTAATTTGCAGTAGCCCTAAACAGATTCGGAGGACAAATATATTGATATAATGCTCAGCTTATTTCAGATCTAATAACAGTAACGGAAAGATTTTTAACTTCTTAGGACATTTGTTTCTTTCTTTTCTTTTTTCTTTTCTTCTTTTCTTTTTTTTTTTGAGACAGATTTTTATTCTCGTTGCCCAAGCTGGAGTGCAATGGCGCGATCTCGGCTCACTGTAACCTCTGCCTCCCAGGTTCAAGCGATTCCCTGCCTCAGCCTCCTGAGTAGCTGGGATTACAAGTGCCCGCCACCATGCCCAGCTAATTTTTTGTATTTTTTGTAGAGACAGTGTTTCTCCATGTTGGCCAAGCTGGTCTTGAACTCCTGACCTTAGGTGATCCACCCGCCTCGGCCTCCCAAAGTGCTGGGGTTACAGGCATGAGCCACCAGGCCCGGCCTGTTTCATTTTATAGGGTAGTTAGCAAACCAAACTCTTGATACTCTCAAAGATCCAAATAAGATAAAAAGAAGAGTCTGTAGCTTGAGGTTACCTTTTTTGCATGCTGCAGAGTGTGAGCCAGCAGTGAAGATCAGGATCATTTAAAATAGGAATTTGGAAATTCTAAAACTTAGGAGAAAATCAGGCACTTTTATATGACCTACAATGTAATCAGCTTCTTCATGGCAATGATAATTTAGAAATATCTTAAATATTTGTTGGTGGTAAAAATATAATTAATTCAAGAAAAAAAATGCTGCACTCTTAGCTATTCAGTTGGAAAAGGACCTAAAGTATAAAAAGAGACAGAATTAGTAATCACTAAGGTTTATTTTCTAGGTTGAACTTAGCTACACATGTATTTACCTGTTATACTCTGCAATCATATGCTTATAATGAACACTTAAACTCATGCACTAAGACAAATGAAGTGTTTTGACAAACCTACAGAAATCTAAAATAAAATATTTTAAATGAATTTAAACATAGGAAGAAAGCTTATTGTATCTTACAACTCCTACAATATGCTTATTGCATATTTATGAAATGAGATTTATTTTAGGGGTGGACATTTAAATAAATTAAGAGAGAGAAAGAAATAAAGCAATAAATTTTCAACTTTTAAAACTCTATTTTTGGTAAATGCCATTGTTAAGTGCAATTTTTGGAGTTTTTTTCTCCTACAAATGTTAAGACCATGTATGGTAAAAAGTGTAATCTTATA
>NW_016826856.1:0-326 GCF_001698545.2 Rhinopithecus bieti | reverse complement strand
TTTATCACCAACTCCCTTTCTCTTTCACAGTCCATCCAGCTCACATGGCATATATCCAGTGACAGCCCAGCTCTAAGGACCTCTACCAAATGACAGCCCAGCTCTGATGACATCCACCCAACCACAGCCCAGCTCTGAGGACCTCCACCCAATGACAGCCCAGCTCTGAGGACCTCCACCCAATGACAGCCCAGCTCTGGGGACATCCACCCAATGACAAACAGCCCAGCTCTTGGGCCCTCCACCCAATGACAGTCCAGCTCTGGGGACCTCCACCCGATGATAGCCCAGCTCTGGGGACATCCACCCAATGACAGCCCAGCTCT
>NW_016826855.1:0-8388 GCF_001698545.2 Rhinopithecus bieti | reverse complement strand
TTGAGGAATTGCCATACTGTTTTCCATAATGGTTAACCACAACCACAATTGAGATACCATCTCACACCAGTTAGAATGGCAATCATTAAAAAGTCAGGAAACAACAGGTGTTGGAGAGGATGTGGAGAAATAGGAACACTTTTACACTGTTGGTGGGATTGTAAACTTCTTATTTTTAAATTTACTTTTATTGGAGGAAGACATTTTAATTCATGAGGATATGACTATGCTGTTTATTGAATAGGGCATTTGGCTTTGCTTTCGGCTATATTTTAAGTAGTGAAGATACTGCATGATTTTATTGGTTTTAAGTAAACTTAGTGTTACTTATACTCCATTTGTAGTGGAGGTATACTGTGTGGTTGAGCAGACTCATAATCTTCTGAGTCACCAGGGTGGCATGGAACATTGATAGCAGAGGTAACCAGAAGGTAGTCTTATTTCTGAAGTCAGATAATGTCATCTTTTCCCAGGTCTGGAAAATTTTTAGGCTTATTTATTTATTTTTACTTTTGCTTTGTAATTCTTTGTCTCTCACTTCTCCCAGAACTTCTATTATGCAATGTTTGTTTTCTTGATGGTGTTTCATCGTTCATGTAGTCCTTCTTCATTATTTTTTCTTTTTCCTTTTCTGATCAGTAACTTCAAAGGTCATATGTTTAGTTCATTGACTCTGTTCCACTTTATCAAGTCTGCTGTTAAAGCTTTCTATTATTTTTTCTTCATTTATTATATTCTTTATCTCTAGAATTTATATTTATTTCTTTTGTTTGTTTAAGGTTTGAGGGTATATGTGAAGGCTTGTTACATAGGCAAACTCATGTCACGAGGTTTGTTGTACAGGTTATTTCATCACACAGGAATTAATTGCCGTACCCAATAGTTATTTTTTCTGCTTCTGTCCCTCCTCCCACCCTCTATCCTCAAGCAGATTCCAGTGTATGTTGTTTCCTTATCCTGTTCATAAGTTATCACCATTTAGCTCCCACTTATAAGCGAGAACAAGGAGCATTTGGTTTTCTGTTCCTGCATTAGTTTGCTGAGGATAATAGCCTTCAGCTCCATCAGTGTTCCTACAAAAGATGTAATCTTTTTCTTTGTATCACTCTATAGTGTTCCATGGTGTATATGTACCACATTTTTTTTTAATCTATTCTGTCATATATGGCATTTAGGTTGAATGCATGTCTTTGCTATTGGGAATAGTGCTGCAATAACCATTGTGAGCATGTGTCATTATGGTGGAATGATTTATATTTCTTTGGGTATGTACCAGTAATGGGGTTACTGGGTCAAATGGTAATTCTGCTTTTAACTCTTTGAAAAATCACTACACTGCTTTTGACAATAATTGAAATAAGTTAAAGTCCTACCAACAGTGTATAAGTGTTCTCTTTTCTCTGCAACTTCATCAGCATCTGTTATTTTTTGACTTTAAAAATTTGTTATTTTGACTTAGAAAATAACGATTCTGACTTTTTTGAAATGTTTCTAGATTGTGGGCTATTGATTTGCATTTCCCTTAGTAATCAGTGAATACTGGAGTTTTTTTTAAAAATTAATGTATGCCTTGTTAACCCATGTAATTCTTCGTTTTAAAAAGTGTCTGTTCATATTCTTTGTCTGCTTTTTAATGGGATTGTTTTTATTTTTGTAAATTTGTTTAAAATTCTGATAAGAATGCTTGAGATTAGACCTTTTTCAGAGGGATGTATTTGCAAATATTTTCCTTCTGTTCGAGTGTGTTGTTTGCTCTGTTATGGTGTTTTTTTTTTTTTTTTTTTTTTTTTTTTTTTCTTTTTTTTTTTTTTTTTTTTTTCTGTTGTAGAAGCTTCTTACATTTAATTGGATCCCACTATTTTTGCTTCTTTAACAATGGTTTTATTGTCTTTGTCCATCGAAAATATATTGCACTTTTCTATGTCCCCGATGGGTAGTTACCTAGGTTATTCTTTCAGGAGGTTTATAGTTTTGGGTTTTACATGTAAGTCCTTAATCCATCCTGACGTTTATTTTCTGTATATGGTGTAAGGAAGGGTCCAGCTTCAGTCTTCTGGCTTAGGCCAGTCAGTTATCCCAGCACCATTTATTGAAAAGGAAGTCTTTCCTAGTTCTTGTTTTTGTTAGATTTGTCAAAGATCAGTGGCTCTGTAGTGGTGTTGTGGCTTATTGTGCGTGGGCGTGTTAATCTGTTTCTATTGGGTGCTGTGTACCTGTTTTTGTACCAGTACCATGTCTGTTTTGGAAACTGTTAGCCCGTGGTAGTGTAATTGAAGTTGGTTACATTGAGTCCTTCTTTATTATTTGCTTAGGATTCTAGTTGGCTATTCAGGCTCTTTGGGTTTTTATTATTAATTTTAAATAGTTTTTGTGCAGTTCTGTGAAGAATGCTATTGTACTAGGTTGTAAAAAGTAGCTGAATCTGTTAAATTGCTTGGGTAATATGGACCATTTAAATGTTATTGTTATTGATTTTTTCTATCCATGAGGCATGAGATGTTTTTTTTCATTCATTTGTGTCTTTTATATTTATTTTGGCAGTGTTTTGTAATTCTCTTTGTAGACGATTTTTTTTTTTCCTTCTGTATACTGTATTCCTAGGCAAGGGTGAAAAACAACCAGCGAAACAAGTCTATGTGACTCTGAATCGCATCTACACTGCAGTTACAAGGGAAGCACCCAACAGGGATGAGAAGAACCAATGCAAGAACTTTCAGTAACTCAAACGGTTCAAAGTGTTGTATCTGCCTCCCAAAGTGACTTCACCAGTTCTCTAACAGGGAGTTCTTAAACAGGGCTTGACCTGGTTGAATGACGCAGGAAATAGAATTCAGAATATAGTTAGGAATGAAGATAATTGAGATTCAGGAAGATGGCAAAAGCCTATCTAAGCGAAATATGCATCATTGAAATAAGTGGACATGGAAGCTATAAGAATGAAAATAATCAGTTATACAAAAGAATCCTAATGGCATCTGACAGAGGTTAATAACACAATGCCAGAATTTGCACCAATGCCAATCTCAAGTTATCGATCCGAGTGTCTTTTATTCCACTTTCTGCGGAATAAACAAACTGAGGAAGAATTTCCAGGGAACTTGAAGATGGTTCTCTGGAAATAAGACCAAAAATTTAAAAAGCGAATAAAAGAATCAATAATGCTCCAAGAAGTATGAGATTATGTAAAGAGGCCAAATCTATGAATCATTGGACAATCCTGAAAAAGGAAGGAAAGCAGGCAGACTACTTGGAAAATATATTTCAGGATTCTCATCCATAAAACTTCTCAAACCTTGATGGAGAGTCAACAGTAAAAATTCAGGAAATTACAGAGAACTCTTGCAAGTTCTACAAAAGAAGATCCCTCCTCAAGAAACACATAGATCATTATATTTTCCAAGGCTCAAAAGAAAAAAAACAATGTTAAAGGCAGCTAGAGAAAAAAGGAAGGTCAGTTACAGACAGGTTAACAGTGGACCTTTCAGCTGAAACTACAGCCAGAAGAGATTGGAGGCTATACGTATACACATCTTAAACGAAACAAAACAAACAAAAACGACAAACTATATCCATGTTGAACTAGCTTTCTAAGAGAAGGAGGGGGAATAAGAGTCCTTTTTAGATATGCAAATGCTGACGTTTCATACCAGCAGACCTGCTTACAGGAAATCTTGAAGGAATACTTAAATTTAGGAAAGTAAAGACCAAACCTGGTAATATTTGTTTCTTTATGTTCTATTTTCTTTTGTCAATTTTTTTAATTTTGTTCATGAATGTTTTTCATTCTTTATTTATTTTGTATTTCTATTTTTTGGGTGCACTAAACTTTTTCAAAAGGATTGTTCTCTCAATTCTTTTCGTTCATTCTAGGAGTTTTTAGTTCCTCTGGGTCATTATTGATGGTATATTATTCTTTTTTGGCTGTAATATTTTTTCTTCTAATATTCCATCATCCTTGTGCCCTTATATTGATTCCTCGAGCCTTTGAGGTATATACCATCTGCTCCCAGCTTTTGGAGTATTATTTGGTGCATGGTAGACCTTACCATTTAATCTATCCTGGAATTCTTAATGGGTAGCTGAATAATGACACAAGAGTGGGCACTCTGGAGCAGCCACAGCTGCTTGGGGCATGATGTGGGGTTGGAAGAGGTGTTGGACGTCCATTTGAAAATAAATCAACAGTGGTCATAGTTTATGTTGGAAAATGAGGTGTGCCAAAATTTTCCCTCTCTGGGGTTCTGCAGTTGGGGGTGATGTTGGTTGGTTATTTCCAGTGGTAAAAGAACTGTTGTGCTCTGTGGAACAGGCAAATGGGGAAATAGGATTATTCCGTGCCCTATGACTGACTATGATAACCTAACTTTTCTTCTTTATTTCTGGTGTAACATTATATGGTGTCTCAAGTATAGTAATATCACCGTGACACTTTCTATTTGGATTTTTTGTACTAATTTTATTATGGTAGATATTTGTAAGCCCTTGAAATATTTCTAGGTTGGTTTGAAGAATATATATATACACACACACACCATACACATATGTATGTGTGTGTGTGTTGTGTGTGTGTGTGTGTGTTTGTGCTGTGTGTTTTAGTGGAGGGGATAAGGGCTGACTATCAGACTTCTCCACCATCTTCCGTTGATGTCAAACCTTAGACCACTTATTTATTGTAGATTTTGTGGCGTGTGTTTTTGGTGTCCTATCAAAGTACTTTATGTGACAAAGACCAGATGCAAAGAACATGTTTTCCTATGTTTTTAAATGCATGTTTAAGGTTTGGGGAACTTACAGTCAAGTTGTTTTTAAATTTTTTATGGATGCAGGCAGATACACGTGGCAGATTTGTTGCATGATATATATGGCATAGCAGAAAGGGTCTTGAAAGGCGTACATTTTATTAACTTAATTTATAATCTCTCACCCACGTTCCAACTTTCCTGCCTTCTGGAATCCCCAGGTCTTTTATTCCATTTTCTGTGTTAATGTGTATACATATTATTTAGCTCCCTGCTAGAAGTGAGAACTTGTGATATTTGATTTTCTGTTTATGGGTAATTTTCACTTAAGATAATGATCTCGTACTATTGTACGATGTTGCTGTAAAACATACAAGTCTTGTTATTTTATGGCAGAATAGTGTTTGTATTACATACCACATTTACCTTTATCAAATTATCCATGATGGACACTCTATACTGTGAGTAATGCTGGGAGAATGAAACATAGAAGATGTAGGTATTTTATTTTATTTTTTTAAAATTTTAATGAAGCAGACCTTGCACTCACTTTCCTTTCATTGTATCTAGCTGAAAAAATGGGTGTGCACTGCTGCCTTGACTTTCCCCCACTGCCCATTTTTATATCATTTCCATCCTTTTTTTCATTTCTTAATTTACTTATTTTATATTGATTTTTTATTTCAATAGTTTTGGAGAATAGAGTAGAATGGTTGCATGGGAAAATTCTTTGTGGTGATTCTGGAGATTTTGATGCGATCCATCACACAAAGTATTGTTACACTTATTCAAGGTGTGTAGTCTTTTATCCAGTCACCGCTCCTCCCACCTTCCACTGATTCCCAGGAGTCGGAGTTGTATCAGGCGGTTGTTGCCTTTGCAGTCTCATAGTTAAGTCCTGCCTCATAAGTGAGCAATTACACGTTTTGATTGCATTTCTTGAGTTACTTCACTTAGATAATGGTCTCCAACTCACTAGGTTGCTGCCATAATCAATTTATTTAATTTCTATTATATTAATAAGTAGTATCCATGGTGGTGTGTGGGCATATACTATACATATATATTATATATATAATATATATATATATATATGATATCTATCTTTCTTATCTTCTATCGTTATCTATCTATCGTATCTATCGTATTACATAACACATTTCTTTATCACTTGTTGGTTGATGGGCATTTAGGCTGGTTCCACAATTTTGAATTGTGAATTATGCTGCTATACACATCCATGTGCAAGTGTCTTTTCATATAATGACTTCTTTACCTCTGGGTTGACTCCCAGTACTGAAATTGCTGGATCAAAAGCAGTTCTACTTTTAGTACTTTAAGGAATCTCCATAATGTTTTCCACAGTGGTTGTACTAGTTTACATTTCCACCAGCGGTGTAAAAGTATTCCCTTTTCACCACAATCATATGAACATCTGTTTTTTTTTTTTTAAATTATGGCCATTTTTTGCAGGAGTATGGTAGTATCTCATTGTGGTTTTGATGTGCATTTCCCTGATAATTAGTGATGTAGAGCATTTATTCATATGTTTGTTGGCCATTTGTTTGTCTGCTTGGAGAAATGTTTATTCATGTCCTTTGCCCACTTTTGATGTAATTTTTTTTCTTGCTGATTTGCTTGAGTTCTGCATAGATTCTGCATATTGGTCCTTTGTAGAATTCATAGTTTGCAAAGATATTTCCCTACTCTGTGGGTTGTCTGTTTACTCTGTTGATTATTTATTTTCTGTGCTGAGGCTTTTAGTTTAATTAGGTCCCATCTATTTATTTTGTTTTGTTGCATTTGCTTTGGGGTTTTGTCATAAACTCTTTACCTAAGCTAATGTCTAGAAGAGTTTTATTTAGTGTTAACTTCTAGAATTTTATGGTTTTCATCTTAGATTTAATTATTTGATCCATCTTGAGTTGATTTTGTATAGGGTGAGAGATGAGTATCCAGCTTCATTCTTCTACATTTGGCTTGCCAATTTTCTCAGCACCATTTATTGTATAGGATGTCCTTTTCCACTTTATGTTTTCGTTTGCTTTGTTGAAGGTCAGTTGGCTGTAAGTATTTGGCTTTATTTTTTGTTTCTCTCCTCTATTCTGTTTCATTGGTCTACCTGCTTATTTCTATACCAGTACCATGCTGTCTTGGTGACTATAGCTTTGCAGTATAGTTTGAAGTTGGGTTATGTGATACCTGTAGATTTGTTTTCTTAGCTTAGAATTGCTTTAAATATGGAGGCTCTTTATTTGTTCCATTTCAATTTTGGAATTTTTTTTTCTAGTCCTGTGAAGAATGATGATAGTGCTTTGATGGAAATTGCATTGAATTTGTAGATTGAATTTGGGAGTGTGGACATTTTCAGAACATTGATTCCACCCATCTATGAGCATGGAATGTGTTTCCTATGGTTTGTACCTTCCATAATCTTTTCAGCATTGTTTTGCAGTTTTCCTTGTAGAAATCTTTCACCTCCTTGGTTAGGTATATTTCCAAGTATTTTATTTTATTTTATTTTGCAGATGTTTTAAAAGGTTTTATTTTTTATTTAACTCTCAGCTTCTTTCTTGCTGGTGTGTAACAGTGTTACTAATTTGTGTATACTGATTTTGTATCTTGAGACTTCACTTTATTTATTTATCAGTTCTAGGAGAATTTGGATGAGTCTTTAAGCTTTTCTAGGTATACAATCGTATCACGAGTGAACAGCAACAGTTTGAACTCCTCTTTAATGATTTAGATGCCCTATATTTATTTTCTTGTCTGATTGCTCTGACAAGGACTTCTAGTAGTATATTAAATTGAAGGGAAAGTGGGCATCCTTCTTGTATTCCGGTCCTCAGGGGAATGCTTTCAACTTTTCCCCATTCAATATAATATTGGCCCTGAGTTTTCACAGTTGGCTTTTATTACCTTGAGTTATGTCTTTCCATGCTGATTTTGCTGGGGATTTTAATCATAAAGCGATGCTAGCTTTTGTCAAATGCTTTTCTGCATCTATTGAGATGATCACATAATTTTGTTTTAATTCTGTTTATATGATATATTACATTTTACTGATTTACACTCCCACGAACAGTGCAAAACTGTTCCAATTTCTCCACAGCCTCGCCAGTATCTGTTGTTACCTGACTTTTAATGATCACTATTCTAACTGGTGTGAGATGGTATCTCATTGTGGTTTTGATTTGAATTTCTCTAATGACCAGTGATTATGAACTTTTTTCATATATTTGTTGGCCGCATAAATGTCTTCTTTTAGAAGTGTCTGTTCATATCCTTTGCCCACTTTTGATGGGATTGCTTTTTTTTTTTTCTTGTAAATTTGTTTAAGTTCCTTGTAGATTGTGGATATTAGACCTTTGTCAGATGGATAGATTGCAAAAGTTATCTTCCATTCTGTAGGTTGCCTGTTCACTCTGATGATAGTTTATTTTGCTGTGCAGAAACTCTTCAGTTTGATTAGATCCCATTTGTCAATTTTGGCTTCTGCTGCAATTGCTTTTGGTGTTTTAGTCATGAAGTCTTTGCCCATGCCTATGTCCTGAATGGTATTGCCTACGTTTTCTACTAGGGTTTTTATGGTTTTAGGTTTTATGTTTAAGTCTTTAATCCATCTTGAGTTAATTTTTGTATAAGATGA
>NW_016826854.1:0-548 GCF_001698545.2 Rhinopithecus bieti | reverse complement strand
TATAAACATAAAATGTATAAAACCCCTTTTATTACAGGTACTTATTCATATTACCTGGAGGCAGGCATTCATGGAATACAGGTTAGGAAATTCTCATCAAGTACTCCATTAACATAATAAGCAGTGGTTAAAATCGGTAAGTTTAATGTCTGGGTTTATACATGAAATGTTTACAGAAAATAGATTTACGTTAAAAAGAGCCCAAGATGAAATTACATGTGTGTATTGATGATAGCTATGAAAAACGGTGTCTAATTATATCGAGGAGGACAGAAAAATAAGAGACTGGTAGTGTTTGAGAACTGTGTGATTGTTTTTCTATTTATTGAATTAATCAGTTTAATCGATTAAGTTATCAGATGAAGTGTTGGACTGGATGGGTTTTCAGACTGTGCCCCGGTGGCCATGAACAAGGCCATGGTTAAGGAGAGAGTGACCAGGATTGTGGGGATCTACCCTCTGCTTTAACAAAGCAATTTGCCTTTTATCTGAAATTGGAGACACAGGTTGAGGGGTCAGGAAGCCTGAGTTCAAATCCTATCTCCCAC
>NW_016826853.1:0-861 GCF_001698545.2 Rhinopithecus bieti | reverse complement strand
TGTGATGTGTGAATTCATCTCACAGAGATACACGTTTCTTTTCAAGGAGCAGTTTGCTAACACAGTTTTCGTTTAATCTTGAAATGGATATATGGGAGTACACTGAGACCTATAGTGAAAAAGGAAATATCCTCAGACAAAAAATAGAAAGGATCTTTCGGAGAGACTGCTTTGTAATGTGTGAATTCATCTCACAGAGTTACACTGTTTTTCTTATTGTGCAGTTTGATAACACTGTTTTCGTGTAATCTGCAATAGGATATTTGGTAGCTAATTGAAGCTTATGATGACAAGGAAAATATCTTCAGAGAAAACCAAAAGAAGCTTTCTGAGAAACTACTTTGTGATGTGTGAATGTAACTCACACAGTTACACTGTTCTTTTCATTGAGCAGTGTGTTAACACTTTTTGCTTGGAATCAACAGTGGGATATTTCGGAGGGCATTGAAACTTGTGGTGAAACAGGAAATAACCACCAACAAAACTAGAAAGAAGCTTTCTGAGAAACTGCTTTCTGATTTGTGAATTCATCTCAGAGTTACACTAAATTTTTCATGGAACAGTTTGGTAGCACTGTTTTGGGGGATTCTGAGAAGGGATATTTTGGATCACAATGAAGCCTATGGTGACAAAGGAAATATCCTCATATAAAAACTAGAAAAAAGCTTTCTGATAAACGACTGTGAGATGTGTTAATTCATCTCACAGCGTTACACAATTCTTTTCATGGATCAGTCTGTTAGCACTGTTTTCGTGGAATCTGAGAAAGGATATTTTGGTTTGCATTGAAGCCTAGGGTGACAAAGGAAATATCCTCAGACAAAAACAAGAAAGAAGTTTTCTGAGAAAGTATTTCTGATG
>NW_016826852.1:0-3776 GCF_001698545.2 Rhinopithecus bieti | reverse complement strand
TACCTCTGGTAGAATTCAGCTGTGAGTCCCTCTGGTCCTGGACTTGTTTTGGTTGGTAGGGCATTAATTATTGCCTCAATTTCAGAGACTGCTATTGGTCTATTCAGGGATTTATTTGTTTATTTCATCTATGATTTCTTTCGGCAGTTTTGCAGTTTTTGTTGTAAATGTCTTTCACCTCCTTGGTTCTATATATTTAATTTTTTTCCAGCTATTGTAAAAGGAGTTGAGTTCTTGATTTGATTCTCAGCTCAGTTGCTGTTGGTGTGTAGCAGAGCTACTGTTTTGGGTACATTAATTTTGTATCCTGAAACTTTGCTGAATTAATGTATTAGTTCTGGGAGCTTTTTGAAGGAGTCTTTAGCGTTTTCTAGGTATACAATCATATCACCAGCAGACAGCAACAGTTTGATTTCTTTTTCTTTCTTTTTTTTTTAATACCGATTTGGATGCCTTTTATTGCTTTCTGTTGTTTGATTTCTGTGGATAAGACTTGGAGTACTATACTGAATAAAAGTGGTTATAGTGGGCATCCTTGTCTTGTTCCAGCTCTCAGGGGGAATGCTTTCAGCTTTTTCCCCTTCAGTGCCATGCTGGCTCTTGGTTTGTCATAGATGGTTCTTATTACATTAAGGTATGTCCCTTCTTTGCCAATTTTACTGAGGCTTTTAATCATAAAGGGATGGTGGATTTTGTCAAGTGCTTTTTCTGCATCTTTTGAGATAATCATGTGATATTTCTTTTTAATTCTGTTTATGTAGTGTATCACATTTATTGACTTGCTGATATTAAACCATCCCTGCATCCCTGGTATGACATACACTTGATCATAGTGGATTATCTTTTTGATATGCTGTTGAATTAGGTTAGCTATTATTTTGTTAAGGAGTTTTGCATCTATGTTTATCAGGGATATTGGCCTTTAGTTTCCTTTTTTTGTTATTTTCTTCCCTGGTTTGGTATTAGGATGATGCTGGATTCATAGGATGATTTAGGGAGAATTCCTTCTTTCTCTATCTTGTGCAATAGTGTCAAATAGAGTGGTACAAATTCATTTTTTAATGTTGATGGAATTCAGCTGAGAATCTCTCTAGTCCTGGACTTTTTATTTTTGGCAACTTTAAAATTACTATTTCAATCTCACTGCTTGTTATTGGTAGGCTCAAGGTTTCTAATTATTCCTGGTTTAAGATAGGAGGGTTGTATTTGTATATTTAGAGGAATGTATCCATCTTCTCTGTGTTTTCTATTTTATACTTGTAAAGGTGTTCATAGAAACCTTGAATAATCTTTTGTATCCATGTGTTGTTGGTTGTAATATTTCCCATTTGTTTTCTTTCTTTCTTTCTTTCTTTCTTTCTTTCTTTCTTTCTTTCTTTCTTTCTTTCACAGAGTCTCTTCTTACACTGTTGCCCAGGTTGGAGTGCAATGGTGCAATCTCGGCTCACTGCAACCTCTACTACCCAGGTTCATGAAATTCTCCTACCTCAGCCTCCTGAGTAGCTGGGATTACAGGTGCCTGCCACCAAGCCCAGCTATATTTTTTGGATTTTTAGTGGAGACGAAGTTTCACTATGTTGGCCAGAGTGGTTTCGAACTCCTGACCTCATGATCAGCCTGCCTTGGCATCCCAAAGTGCTGAGATTACAGGTGTGAGCCACTGTGCTTGGCCCTCATTTCTTTTCTAATTGAGCTTATTTGGATCTTCTCTCCTCTTTCCTTGGTTAATTTTACTAGTGGTCTATCAATATTATTTATCTTTTCAAAGAACCAGATTTTTCTTTCATTTGTCTTGTGTATTTTTTGTTTGTTTCAATTTCATTTAGTTCTGTTCTGATCTTGTTTTTTTTTTTTTTGTTTGTTTGTTTTTGTTTTTTCTTCTGCTGGGTTAGGGTTTGATTTGTTCTTGTTTCTCTAGTTCCTTGAGGTGCGACCTTAGATCATCAATCATGTTCTTTCAAAGTTTTTGATGTAAGCATCTAAGGCTATGAACTTTTCTCTTAGCACTGCCTTTGCCATATCCCACAGCTTTTGATAGATTGTGCCACTATTATTATTCAGTTCAGATAATTTTTACATTCCCATCTTGATTTCACTGTTGACTTAATAATCATTCAGGGGTAGGTTATTCATTTTCCATTTATTTGCAGTTTTGAAGGCTCGCTTTGGAATTCATTTCCAATTTTATTCCACTGGGATCAGAGAGAGTACCTCATATATTATCAATTTTCTTAAGTTTATTGAGACTTGTTTTGTCATCTATCATATGATCTGTCTTAAAAAATATTCCATGCACTTATGAATAGAATGTATGCTTTGCAGTTGTTGGGTAAAATATTCCATAAATATCTGTTAAATCCATTTTTTCTAGGTTATAACTTACGTCCATTATTTCTTGGTTAACTTTCTATCTTTATAACCTGTCTAGTTCTGTCAGTGAAGTCACCCACCATTATTGTGTTGATGTTTATCTCATTTCTTAGGTTTAGCAGTAATTGTTTTATAAATTTGAGACCTCCAGTGTTAGGTGCATATATATTTAGAATTGTGATATTTTCCTGTTGGACAAGACCTTTGATCATTACATAAAGCCCCTCTTTGTCTTTTCTAACCACTATTTCTATGAAGTTTGTTTTGTGTGATATAAGAATAGCTCCTCCAGCTCATTTTGGTGTCCATTTGCATGGAATGTCTTTTTCCCCTCCTTTGCCGTAAGTTTATGTAAATCCTTATGTGTTAGGTGAGTCTCTTGAAGACAGCAGATACTTGGTTGGTAAATTTTTATTTATTCTGTCCTTCTGTATTTTTCATTTAGGCCATTTACATTCAATGATAGTATTGAGATGTGAGCTACCATTTTATTCATCATTCTATTTGTTGCCTGAATACCTTGCTTTCTTAAAAATGTATTGTGCTGTTATTTTATCGGGCCTGTGAGATTTATGCTTTAAGGAGGTTTTGTTTTGATGTATTTCAATAATTTTTTTTCAAGATTTAGAGCGCATTTTAGCAGTTTTATAGTGCTGGCTTGGTAATGGCAAATTCTATTGGCATTTTTTTGTCTGAAAAGACTGTACTTTTCTTCATTTATGAAGCTTAGTTTTGCTGGATACAAAATTCTTGCCTGATAATTATTTGAGGCTGAAGAGAGGGCTCCAATCCCTTCTAGTTTGTAGGGTTTATGCTGAGAAATCTTCTGTTAATCTGGTAGATTTTTCTTTATAGGTCACCTGACACTTTTGTCTCACAACTCTTAATATGCTTTCCTTCATCTTGACTTTATATAACCTGATGAATATGTGCCTAGGCAATTATCTTTTTGCAATGAATTTCCCAGTTGTTTTTTGAGTTTCTTGTATTTGGATGTCCAGGACTCTAGCAAGGCTGGGGAAGTTTTCCTCAGTTATTTCTCCAAATACATTATCCAATCCTTTAGATTTCTCTTATTTCTCAAGAATTATTAAACCCAATTATTCCTAGGTTTGGTCATTTAACATAATCCCAAACTTCTTGGAGGTTTTGTTTATGTTATTTTATTTATTTATTTATTTTTTATTATTATACTTTAAGTTCTAGGGTACATGTGCATAACGTGCAGGTTTGTTACATATGTATACTTGTGCCATGTTGGTGTGCTGCACCCATCAACTCGTCACCACCCATCAACTCGTCATTTACATCAGGTATAACTCCCAATGCAATACCTCCCCCATACTCCTCCCATAATAGGCTCCAGTGTGTGATGTTCCCCTTCCTGAGTCCCAGTGATTTCATTG
>NW_016826851.1:0-809 GCF_001698545.2 Rhinopithecus bieti | reverse complement strand
CACCTCACCTCACTCACCTCACTCACTCACTCACTCACCTCACTAACCTCACCTCACTCACCTCACTCACCTCACCTCACTCACTCACCTCACCTCACTCACCTCACCTCACTCACTCACTCACCTCACCTCACTCACGTCACTCACGCACTCACTCACCTCACTCACTCACTCACTCACTCACCTCACTTACCTCACTCACTCACTTACCTCATTCACCTCACCTCACTCACTCACCTCACTCCCCTCACCTCACTCACCTCACTCACCTCACTCACTCACCTCACCCACTCACCTCACCTCACTCACCTCACTCACTCACTCACCTCACTCACCTCACCTCACTCACCTCACCTCACCTCACTCACCTCACTCACTCACCTCACCTCACTCACCTCACCCACTCACCTCACCTCACTCACCTCACTCACTCACTCACCTCACCTCACTCACCTCACCTCACTCACCCCACTCACCTCACCTCCCTCACCTCACTCACTCACACACCTCACCTCACTCACTCACCTCACCTCACTCACCTCACTCACTCACTCACTCACCTCACTCACCTCACCTCACTCACTCACCTCACTCACCTCACCTCACTCACTCACCTCACCTCACTCACCTCACCTCACTCACTCACTCACCTCACCTCACGTCACTCACTCACTCACTCACCTCACTCACTCACTCACCTCACTCACCTCACTCACTCACTCACTCACTCACCTCACCTCACTCACTCTCCTCACTCACGTCACCTCACTCACCTCACCTCACCTCACCTCACTCACCTCACCCACTCA
>NW_016826850.1:0-693 GCF_001698545.2 Rhinopithecus bieti | reverse complement strand
TGTCTCTCTCTCTCTGTCTCTCTGTCTCTCTCTCTCTCTCTGTCTCTCTCTGTGTCTCTCTCTCTCTCCATGCTTTGCTCTGTGTCTCTCCTTTCCCTCTCTCTGCATCTTTCTTCGTGCAGATTCCTCCTGAACAGAGCCAAAAAGGGAGGCTTCTCGAGGGAGTGATTTTTGGGGGTGGCTGGGGGTGGCAGTGGGTCCTGGCGTTTCTGTTGTCGTGACCATGTGAGTCCATTTGTTTAAACGACTTGTGGAAAGTTACATACTAAGTCATCTTTAAAGTGAAGATGGGGATATGGGAGGAAGCCAGCACGTGGAAACGGTGAAATACTGAGAAACTGAATGTTCACTCACAGTGCCGATTTGATTTCTCAGGGATATCTGTGCCACTGTGTTTATTTCTCACAATCGTGGGTGAGAAGCGGCTCCCTAGGACCTGGGCAAGGCCCCCACGCTTTCCAGGGGGCAGCTTGTCACTCAGAGGGCCTGGGGGTCCAGGGCATGTTGACGGTGCACTGCCCCCACTGCCCTCAGCTGCCCGGTGCACAGACTCAGCAGGTGGGAAGTCATGGCCAGAGGAGAGTCGTCCTTTCCTTGACATTCACTCATTCACTTACTCACTCACTCATTTATTCACTCACTTATTCAATCATTAACTCATTCATCACTCATCACACATTCACTCATTTATTA